>NC_089800.1:16183380-16393380 GCF_029633855.1 Hoplias malabaricus
CACAGTTCATAAAGCAGTGCACGGTGACAAAAAAATCAATAACGTACTTTGCAGATCTTTTATAAAAAGCCTTGGAGGGATAAGCGGCCGACAGAGGCTTTGATTGTCACTGAGAATGCGGTGTGTCTTTTTTTAGAAAACGGCGTTCGGCGCAGAGATAATGAAACATGCAAGAACCCTGAGAAATGAAAAACGGCTGCTTATTATGAAGAGTTTATGTGAAGTGCAGTATTGATTTCCTCTGCTCTGCTTTCATGAGCATTTACCTCCCGTTCAGCAAAAAGGAGCGCTGCATTTTAACGATGTGCTTCGCCTGGACACCGCTTCTCCTGTGATTGTTCTGAAATAGAGGGTATTTAAATGGAGTGTGGTCCCTGCTAATCTTCTTGGAAAGCTTTACACTACATTTTGAAACACTTCTGAGATGCTGATGGCCTATGGCCACATAAACGTTAGTGAGATCAGGTTCTGACATTGGATGAGTAGTTGTGGCACTTCAGCTCATTCCAGACATGTTGAATTGAGTCCCATTATATATATATCCATTACTTATATGTTCTGCAACATAGTCCAGTGTTGAGGAACTTTATATCTCTAGCTCATACATGTCACTGAGCATAGTGACGCTAATCTTTTTGTTTTGGTCTGTGTTTATCTCTGACTCTTGTTTCAGTGTGCTGTATCTGTATGCAGGAGTAAAAAGCTATAGCTGGAGTGTTCGGTGCTGTAACTGTATTTATGAGTAAATGGCTGTAACTGGTGTGTCAGTATTTAAGTGTGTAACTGTATGTAGGCATAAACGGCTGTAGCTGGTGTGTGTCAGCATTTCAGTGCTGTAACTGTATGTAGGAGTAAACGGCTGTAGCTGGTGTGTGTCACTATTTCAGTAATGTAACTGTATGTAGGAGTAAAAAGCTGTAGCTGGTTCGTGTCTGTATTTCGGTGCTGCAACTGTATGTAGGAGTAAACGGCTGTAGCTGGTGTGTGTCAGCATTTCAGTGTGTAACTGTATGTAGGAGTAAACACCTGTAGCTGGTGTGTGTCAGTATTTTGGTGTTGTAACTTTATGTAGGAGTAAACGGCTGTAGCTGGTGTCTGTCAGCATTTCAGTCATGTAACTGTATGTAGGAGTAAACAGCTGTAGCTGGTGCATGTCAGTATTTCAGTGCTGTAACTGTATGTAGGAATAAACAGTTGTAGCTGGTGTGTGTCAATATTTCGGTGCTGTAACTGTATGTAGGAGTAAACGGCTGTAGCTGGTGTGTGTCTGTATTTCAGTGCTGTAAATGTATGTAGGAGTAAAAAGCTCTAGCTGGTGTGTGTCAATATTTCAGTGCTGTAACTGTATGTAGGAGTAAAAATCTGTAGCTGGTGTGTGTCAGCATTTCAGTGTGTAACTGTATGTAGGAGTAAACAGCTGTAGCTGGTGCGTGTCAGTATTTCAGTGCTGTAAATGTATGTAGGAGTAAAAAGCTGTAGCTGGTGTGTGTCAGCATTTCAGTGTGTAACTGTATGTAGGAGTAAACAGCTGTAGCTGGTGTGTGTCAGTATTTTGGTGTTGTAACTTTATGTAGGAGTAAACAGCTGTAGGTGGTGTGTGTCAGCATTTCAGTGATGTAAATTTATGTAGGAGTAAACAGCTGTAGCTGGTGTGTGTCAGTATTTCAGTGATGTAACTGTATGTAGGAATAAACAGTTGTAGCTGGTGTGTGTCAATATTTTGGTGCTGTAACTGTATGTAGGAGTAAACGGCTGTAGCTGGTGTGTGTCACTATTTCAGTAATGTAACTGTATGTAGGAGTAAACAGTTGTAGCTGGTGTGTGCCAGCATTTCAGTGTGTAACTGTATGTAGGAGTAAACAGCTGTAGCTGGTGTGTGTCAGTATTTTGGTGTTGTAACTTTATGTAGGAGTACACGGCTGTAGGTGGTGTGTGTCAGTATTTCAGTGCTGTAACTGTATGTAGGAGTAAACGGCTGTAGCTGGTGTGTGTCAGTGTTTCAGTAATGTAACTGTATGTAGGAGTAAAAAGCTGTAGCTGGTTCGTGTCTGTATTTCGGTGCTGCAACTGTATGTAGGAGTAAACGGCTGTAGCTGGTGTGTGTCAGCATTTCAGTGTGTAACTGTATGTAGGAGTAAACACCTGTAGCTGGTGTGTGTCAGTATTTTGGTGTTGTAACTTTATGTAGGAGTAAACGGCTGTAGCTGGTGTCTGTCAGCATTTCAGTCATGTAACTGTATGTAGGAGTAAACAGCTGTAGCTGGTGCATGTCAGTATTTCAGTGCTGTAACTGTATGTAGGAGTAAAAAGCTCTAGCTGGTGTGTGTCAATATTTCAGTGCTGTAACTGTATGTAGGAGTAAAAAGCTGTAGCTGGTGTGTGTCAGCATTTCAGTGTGTAACTGTATGTAGGAGTAAACAGCTGTAGCTGGTGCGTGTCAGTATTTCAGTGCTGTAAATGTATGTAGGAGTAAAAAGCTGTAGCTGGTGTGTGTCAGCATTTCAGTGTGTAACTGTATGTAGGAGTAAACAGCTGTAGCTGGTGTGTGTCAGTATTTTGGTGTTGTAACTTTATGTAGGAGTAAACAGCTGTAGGTGGTGTGTGTCAGCATTTCAGTGATGTAAATTTATGTAGGAGTAAACAGCTGTAGCTGGTGTGTGTCAGTATTTCAGTGATGTAACTGTATGTAGGAATAAACAGTTGTAGCTGGTGTGTGTCAATATTTTGGTGCTGTAACCGTATGTAGGAGTAAACGGCTGTAGCTGGTGTGTGTCACTATTTCAGTAATGTAACTGTATGTAGGAGTAAACAGTTGTAGCTGGTGTGTGCCAGCATTTCAGTGTGTAACTGTATGTAGGAGTAAACAGCTGTAGCTGGTGTGTGTCAGTATTTTGGTGTTGTAACTTTATGTAGGAGTACACGGCTGTAGGTGGTGTGTGTCAGTATTTCAGTGCTGTAACTGTATGTAGGAGTAAACGGCTGTAGCTGGTGTGTGTCAGTGTTTCAGTAATGTAACTGTATGTAGGAGTAAACAGCTGTAGCTGGTACGTGTCTGCATTTCGGTGCTGTAACTGTATGTAGAAGTAAATGGCTATAGCTGGTGTGTGTCAGTATTTCAGTGCTGTAAATGTATGTAGAAGTAAAAAGCTGTAGCTGGTGTGTGTCAGTATTTTGGCCTTGTAACTTTATGTAGGAGTAAACAGCTATAGCTGGTGTGTGTCAATATTTCGGTGTTGTAACTGTATGTAGGAGTAAACAGCTGTAGCTGGTGTGTATCAATATTTCGGTGTTGTAACTGTATGTAGGAGTAAAAAGCTGTAGCTGGTGTGTGTCAGTATTTTGGTGTTGTAACTTTATGTAGGAGTAAACGGCTGTAGCTGGTGTGTGTCAGTATTTCAGTGATGTAACTGTATGTAGGAGTAAACAGCTGTAGCTGGTGTGTGTCAATATTTCGGTGTTGTAACTGTATGTAGGAGTAAACAGCTGTAGCTGGTGTGTATCAATATTTCGGTGTTGTAACTGTATGTAGGAGTAAAAAGCTGTAGCTGGTGTGTGTCAGTATTTTGGTGTTGTAACTTTATGTAGGAGTAAACGGCTGTAGCTGGTGTGTGTCAGCATTTCAGTGATGTAAATTTATGTAGGAGTAAACAGCTGTAGCTGGTGTGTGTCAGTATTTCAGTGATGTAACTGTATGTAGGAATAAACAGTTGTAGCTGGTGTGTGTCAATATTTTGGTGCTGTAACCGTATGTAGGAGTAAACGGCTGTAGCTGGTGTGTGTCATTATTTCAGTAATGTAACTGTATGTAGAAGTAAACAGTTGTAGCTGGTGTGTGCCAGCATTTCAGTGTGTAACTGTATGTAGGAGTAAACAGCTGTAGCTGGTGTGTGTCAATATTTTGGTGTTGTAACTTTATGTAGGAGTACACGGCTGTAGGTGGTGTGTGTCAGTATTTCAGTGCTGTAACTGTATGTAGGAGTAAACGGCTGTAGCTGGTGTGTGTCAGTGTTTCAGTAATGTAACTGTATGTAGGAGTAAACAGCTGTAGCTGGTACGTGTCTGCATTTCGGTGCTGTAACTGTATGTAGGAGTAAATGGCTATAGCTGGTGTGTGTCAGTATTTCAGTGCTGTAAATGTATGTAGAAGTAAAAAGCTGTAGATGGTGTGTGTCAGTATTTTGGTCTTGTAACTTTATGTAGGAGTAAACAGCTATAGCTGGTGTGTGTCAGTATTTCAGTGATGTAACTGTATGTAGGAGTAAACAGCTGTAGCTGGTGTGTGTCAATATTTCGGTGTTGTAACTGTATGTAGGAGTAAACAGCTGTAGCTGGTGTGTATCAATATTTCGGTGTTGTAACTGTATGTAGGAGTAAAAAGCTGTAGCTGGTGTGTGTCAGCATTTCAGTGATGTAAATTTATGTAGGAGTAAACGGCTGTAGCTGGTGTCTGTCAGCATTTCAGTCATGTAACTGTATGTAGGAGTAAACAGCTGTAGCTGGTGCATGTCAGTATTTCAGTGCTTTAACTGTATGTAGGAATAAACAGTTGTAGCTGGTGTGTGTCAATATTTTGGTGCTGTAACTGTATGTAGGAGTAAACGGCTGTAGCTGGTGTGTGTCAGTATTTCAGTGCTGTAAATGTATGTAGGAGTAAAAAGCTGTAGCTGGTGTGTGTCAATATTTCAGTGCTGTAACTGTATGTAGGAGTAAACGGCTGTAGCTGGTGTGTGTCACTATTTCAGTAATGTAACTGTATGTAGGAGTAAACAGCTGTAGCTGGTATGTGTCTGTATTTCGGTGCTGTAACTGTATGTAGGAGTAAACAGTTGTAGCTGGTGTGTGCCAGCATTTCAGTGTGTAACTGTATGTAGGAGTAAACAGATGTAGCTGGTGTGTGTCAGTATTTTGGTCTTGTAACTTTATGTAGGAGTAAACGGCTGTAGCTGGTGTGTGTCAGCATTTCAGTGATGTAATTTTATGTAGGAGTAAACAGCTATAGCTGGTGTGTGTCAGTATTTCAGTGATGTAACTGTATGTAGGAGTAAACAGCTGTAGCTGGTGTGTGTCAATATTTCGGTGTTGTAACTGTATGTAGGAATAAACAGCTGTAGCTGGTGTGTATCAATATTTCGGTGTTGTAACTGTATGTAGGAGTAAAAAGCTGTAGCTAGTGTGTGTCAGTATTTCAGTGAGGTAACTGTATGTACGAGTAAATGGCTATAGCTGGTGTGTGTCAGTATTTCAGTGCTGTAAATGTATGTAGAAGTAAAAAGCTGTTGCTGGTGTGTGTCAATATTTTTCGGTGTTGTAACTGTATGTAGGAGTAAAAAGCTGTAGCTAGTGTGTGTCAGTGTTTCAGTGATGTAACTGTATGTAGGAGTAAACAGCTGTAGCTGGTGTGTGTCAGTATTTCAGAGATGTAACTGTATGTAGGAGTAAACAGCTGTAGCTGGTGTGTGTCAGTATTTCAGTGATGTAACTGTATGTAGGAGTAAACGGCTGTAGCTGGTGTGTTTCAGTATTTCTGTGCTGTAACTGTATGCAGGAGTAAAAAGCTGTAGCTAGTGTGTGTCAGTATTTCAGTAATGTAACTGTATGTAGGAGTAAACAGCTGTAGCTGGTGTGTGTCAGTATTTCAGTGATGTAACTGTATGTAGGAGTAAACAGCTGTAGCTGGTGTGTGTCAATATTTCAGTGTTGTAACTGTATGTAGGAATAACCTGTGCCCCTGAATAACCAACAGTACTGAATCCATTGTGTGTAGTTCCTTCTGTCTGGAACTAAACCCTCTGATTTTAAACAGGATCAGATCCATATTAATCGCGATCATTATTTTTTATCATCTGACAACCCTAATTTATGAGAGTCGCTAAAGACTCCCCAATTTGAAGATTATTCATTGGCAAGAAGCCATTTTAAAACATTCCCAGTGACAGTCTTTCATCCTGCAAAGCTACGGCGCTAAACATTAACCCAGAAAACTCCGCTGAGGCTCCGTAATGAAGCTTAGCTTGTGCTAATCTATTTAAAATGAGGAAACACTATTACAAGTCTTAGAGGCTGTAAACACTGTGAAAACACAGACGCTCTGCGTAGATAATTAACCGCTCGCAGGAGAAATTTCTGGCATCACGTTAATCTGAAGAGCCACATGAATTCTGATGATGAATTAAATCCAGACACTGGATTAGTCATCGTGATGCACAACTGGGATTATAAACAGTGGCCACTTTATCAGAAACCCTCTTTTGTGTGTGGAGTGTGTAAGAAGTGTGTGTGGAGTGTGTGTGAGCTGTTTGTAATTCAGGACAGCAGCAGATCTGGGGGGATGTGGCCTCACATGCATGAGCAGTCTCCTAGATGAATGGATGGATGGATGGATGGATGGATGGCAGGACTGCAATGTGCATATGTGTGTGTGTGTGTGTGTGTGGAGTGGGAGATGATAAATGTGTCCCACAGTTCAAAAAGAGCATCTCCTTTTCATACTTTTATTATTACAGTTAATTGATTGTTGCATTCTTTCATTCATCATTCATTCATTCAATATGTGTGGCATTAATTCTGAAAACTGTACTTTCTTTTATTGATTCGTTAATGTTTTATGTTCTGTGTGTAATATCCTTATATTCATTATTTCTTTTCTTAATTCACCTTGCACAGTTCATTCATTCTTTCTTACATTAACTCCATGTGATATTCATTCTTTTGTTTGTCCATAAATTTCTTCCTGTATTTCTATGGCATTCATTCATTCACAGGTTCATTCATTTGTTGTCCTACGTATGGTTTTTATTCAGTCTTTCATTGCATGTGCCTTATTTTGTTTAATTCATTCTTTTGCGATTAATCCTTTGCCAATTTTACTCTTTGCTTTTAATTCATTAATTTGTTTATTTATAAACTAATTTTAGGGCGTCACAGTGGTGCAACAGGTAGTTGTCGCAGTCACACAGCTCCACGGACCTGGAGGTTGTGGGTTCGAGTCCCGCTCCGGGTGACTGTCTGTGAGGAGTGTGGTGTTTTCTCCCTGTGTCTGCGTGGGTTTCCTTCCTGGTGACTCAAAAGTGTTCGTAGGTGTGAGTGTGTGAGTGAATGTGCGAGTGTGTGTTGCCCTGTGAAGTTCTGGTGCCCCCTCCTGGGTTTATTCCCGCCTTGCGCCCAATGATTCCAGGTAGGCTCTGGTGGTTACAGATAATGAATGAATGAATAAACTACTTTTGAAATATATTCATTCATTCATTTTATTCATGCGCCATTGAAGATCGATTGGTGTGTTTTCACTGGTGTGTGTGTGTGTGTGTGTGTGTGTACTAGAGCAAGGCAGATGGGGGGATGGTTGAAGAAAGGAGGAAAAGGAAAGGTGAGAAAATGAAAGAGAAGTACTCCTCAAGGTCACTTGTGATGGATGGCTGCCCACTCCAGCCGTTCGATCAGTTACAGCCCATATTCACACGACCATCTGACCAGTGTAATATAACACCTACACCCCCAAAATACACACACACACTGTGTGTGGACTGGAGGGGTGTAAAGCCCCCAGCGTTGGTCTGTGGAGCAGAGGAACTGTGTTTTCTGATTTTTCTTGATATTTCTGTTCAAAATGGGTTTATGAGATAGCTCTCTTCTGCTGTGTGTGTGTGTGTGTGTGTGTGTGTGTGTGTGTGTGTGAGAGAGAGAGAGAGAGAGAGAGAGAGAGAGAGAGAGAGAGAGAGAGATTATGTGCACAGGGATATCCCTGAAGCTTGCTGGTTGACAGTTTGTTAATGATGTGTGATATTGAGAGGAAATGCCCCCCCACCCCTCTCTCTCTCTCTCTCTCTGTGTATTCCTCATCCTGTTTTATATCATACTTGTCATCCATTGTGTTTCAAGCATTAATTTAATTTAAATTAGCGAAGAAATAAGTGCACAGAGTAAAAATGGAGAAGAAAGAAAACTTCTGCTCCTCACTGCTGTGCGCTCGGTGTCGGGGTGAACAGCGAGCGGCTCATGTTCTGCGGCGGGTGTTCTGAACAGGGCTGTTTACACAGGGGGAGAACACTGCTGTGGGGCTCGTGGGTTTTTTGACCAAAGCAGTTCCTCTGTGGAGAAGAGGGAGAATATGGATGTGGTCTCGGACTCTTTCACGATTGTGTATCTGTCCTGGGCTCATTCTCCCGGTTTATTTCTCTCTGCAGTACTGCAGTCCAGGTGCATGTGTGTGTGTGTGTGTGTGTGTGTGTGTGTTAAATTATTCGTCAGAGACTCTGAGCTTCCTCAGCTCAGGAGAAAGACGAGAGAGAATCAGGCAGTAGACGCTCGCAGGCAAATATAAGTTGAATATGCATATTACACACTGCAAGATAACGTAAAAAAAAAAGGGAGTTACAGATGGTGGGCTGAGGATACTGATTAAAAACAGTCCAGTAGCTTTTAAAACTAAAGGGGAAAACACGGGTTAATGAGGATTACATTTAGCCAGTGTAATGGTCAGTGGTGAAGATATATACGGGTGGACATATATGTTTAATATAAAGAACTTAGTAATACAATTGTACATAAGAACATGTCCAAAAGTGTGTGGAGACCTGCTCATCCTGTATTATGTCATTATAACATTTAATTCGACCTTTAATAGGACACTCGGTTCACTTCGGGTCAACAGCAGCAGTGTGTGTCATCTGTAGAGAAGGGCACTGATCAGAAACAGCGCAGGAGAATCTGAGGAGAGCATCAACGGCACCGGTCTTAAGGAGAGAATCTGCAGAAGAGAAATCTCTACAGCCAATCAGACACAAGCTCCAGATTTAAGAACTGCACACTGACTCCTCCCATAGGGCATCTCTTATTCACCCAGTCACTCATACTTAAAGGCAGTTTCATACACTCACCCAGTCACTCACACCTGTGGACAGTTTCACACACTCACCCAGTCACTCACACACTCACACAGTCACTCAATAAACTCACACCTATGAACAGTTTCACACACTCACCCAGTCACTCAAACACTCACACCTGTGGACAGTTTCACACACTCACCCAGTCATTCACACCTGGGGACAATTTCACACACACATCCAGTCACTCACACACACACACACACACACACACACCCCTGTGGACAGTTTCACACACTCACCCAGTCACTCAGACATTCACACCTGTGGACAGTTTCACACACTCACCCAGTCACTCAGACACTCACACCTGTGGACAGTTTCACACACTAACACCTGGGGACAGTTTCACACACTCACCCAGTCACTCACACCTGGGGACAGTTTCACACACTCACCCAGTCACTCAGACACTCACACCTGTGGACAGTTTCACACACTCACCCAGTCACTCAGACACTCACACCTGTGGACAGTTTCACACACTCACACCTGGGGACAGTTTCACACACTCACCCAGTCACTCAGACACTCACACCTGTGGACAGTTTCACACACTCACCCAGTCACTCAGACACTCACACCTGTGGACAGTTTCACACACTCACACCTGGGGACAGTTTCACACACTCACCCAGTCACTCAGACACTCACACCTGTGGACAGTTTCACACACTCACCCAGTCACTCAGACACTCACACCTGTGGACAGTTTCACACACTCACCCAGTCACTCAGACACTCACACCTGTGGACAGTTTCACACACTCACACCTGGCGACAGTTTCACACACTCACCCAGTCACTCACACCTGGGGACAGTTTCACACACTCACCCAGTCACTCACACACTCACACCTGTGGACAGTTTCACACACTCACCCAGTCACTCACACACTCACCCGATCACTCACACACTCACACCTGGGGACAGTTTCACACACTCACCCAGTCACTCACACCTGGGGACAGTTTCACACACTCACCCAGTCACTCACACACTCACACCTGTGGACAGTTTCACACACTCACCCAGTCACTCACACACTCACCCGGTCACTCACACACTCACACCTGGGGACAGTTTCACACACTCACCCAGTCACTCACACACTCACACCTGTGGACAGTTTCACACACTCACACCTGTGGACAGTTTCACACACTTACACACTCACACCTGTGGACAGTTTTACACACTCACCCAGTCACTCACACACTCAACTGGTCACTCACACACTCACACCTGGGGACAGTTTCACACACTCTCCCAGTCACTCACACACTCACACCTGTGGACAGTTTCACACACTCACACACTCACACCTGTGGACAGTGTCACACACTCACCCAGTCACTCACACACTCATATCTGTGGATACTTCCACACACTCACCCAGTCACTCAAACCTGTTGACAGTTTCACACACTCACCCAGTCACTCACACACTCACACCTGTGGACAGTTTCACACACTCACCCAGTCACTCACACCTGTGGACAGTTTCACACACTCACCCAGTGGTTCTGAATGAAGCAGTTATAGAAGATGAATGAATGATTGTAAACAGGTCTTTATTCTTTATGAAAAACTAGAGGTAAGTGCAGAAAGTTGTCGGCGTGTGCTGAAGACCCTGGTTTCTGTGGCTGGTGAAGCCCAGGTCTCTATTTCGATGCAAATGCTGCATCTGCAGCTCAACATACGGAAATTAAAGACTGTGTTCTGTCCATCCATTACACTAAGTGGAGTTGTCAAGAACAATTTGTAGCTCACACTGCTGCAGGCTTCTGGAGCTCCCTCCAATCCCCACCCATCCCTTCACCCCTAAAAAAACAGAGTGGCGTTCACCATGACTCGCTTTAAACCTGAGATTAGTGGCTGTGATTCTGTCTATTTGTTATATTTACATATGAATGTCCAAATGTTTGTGGATCCGTCTATCTGTCTGTCTGTGTCTGTCTGTCTATCCGTCTGTCTGTCTGTGTCTGTCTGTCTATCCGTCTGTCTGTCTGTGTCTGTCTGTCTATCCGTCTGTCTGTCTGTGTCTGTCTGCCTTTCATTCTGTCTGTCTGTCTCTCTCTGCCTGTCAGTCTGTCTGTATCTATATAAAAAGTACAGGAATCTTAATGTCTGGTTTTGTCTGGGTGTTTTTTTAGCAGATTGGTGGCTGTTCAAACAGGACATGGGCCTCTGGATTCGATTGGCTGCCTCTGAACCACTGTCTTTATTGATAATGCTCTTCTGTGGCATTTAGAACGGACGGCTGTAGTTTGGAGGGATGGAGCTGTTTTTTCCTCTGTTTTGTGTGAAATAAACCTCCTCGACGTCTCAATCTTAATGAAAACAGATAAAAGCTGGAGGAAGTGGGGTGGGTCCACGAGGCCTGGGGGGGTCTGAGGATTTGATTCTTCGGTTGAAAGAAGACGTCTGGCTGATCAGATAGATAGATAGATAGATAGATAGATAGATAGATAGATAGATTCTCTGGGAGTATATATATATATATATATATATATATATATATATATATATATATATATATATATATATATATACTCCCTCTTTTCTCCAGATGAAGAGATCTGGTTCTAAATATAACATCCACTGGCTTTCAGCGCCTGTTCCTTTAAATGAGAATGAACCGCTCACCGTTCACCCAGACCCTGAGCGCACAGCAGTGAGGAGTGAGGCGAATCAGAATGACTCGTTTTATCCCGTGTTTTCTGACTCAGACAGCACACCTGACTCAGACAGCACAGAGACCTGACTGAGTGGGTCTTGTTTCACAGTGTGTGGTTTGGTGGGAACTAGATACACACCTCAATGTGCACATGCCCCGAACAAGGGATTTTCTCAAAATTCAGAGCATTGTTATTTTGTGGGAACTGTTCACAGAATGTATTGTAGGAGCCAGGACTCCTTATATGGGCATGACAGGGGTCTGTTCTTAATTCTTTGTAGTTTAATTACCGTCAGCCGTGATATCTGTGTTTCTGGTTTAAAAAACAAGATCGATTTGTGTGATTACTTAATAATACATGTGCAGATCTGATGTCACCACAACAGCTGTTCTGTAAATCCGTCGTACGGGTCAGTTTTCTCTCTTCTTTGGCCTCATCTCAGCCAAGAGGCTGCTGTCATTTTCTTAATGCAGCTGTAAATCCAATTATTGGCTTTTTGGACCAAAATCTGCCTTGGCTCTTGAGAAAATGCTGATGTTTCATGAGGAGGAGAAAGATAGAAACCTTCAAACTGAAGCAAAATTGGTCTACAGTGTCCATTATAGGGCACTCCCTGTATATTACACAATGTGTGGTGTGTTCTCCATGTAGACATGAGGAGAACACCTCACACTACTCGTAGACAGTAATGTAAGTCAGGCATCACCTCTGTCCTGTCTGTTTCTGTTCAGATCCATGAACAATTTTAAATATAGTAATGAGAATAAATAATAAAATTAATTGAGCATTATTTTTCAGAGGATTCATTTGTTCATTGTCTGTAACCGCTTATCCAGTTTAGGGTTGTGGTGGGTCCGGAGCCTACCCGGAATCACTGGGCGCAAGGTGGGAACACACCACACAGTCACTCACATTCCCACACCTATGGACACTTTTGAGTAGTCAATCCACCTACCAATGTGTGTTTTAGGACTGTGGGAGGAAACCCATGCAGACACAGGGAGAACACTGTGGAAGTATCCTACTGTGAAAATGGATAAATATTGTTGAAGTGATATGAAATGTTGATTGTATTCGATGGAGTCTAAATTTAGCACCTGGACCTAATTTATTTTCAATTAAATACTCCTGAGTTTAAATGTTAAGAAATTACATCAAACCACAGAATAATGTAAGTGTGTTTTTCAGGAGATGGGCTCTTTAAGTAATTCAGAGAAGTCTATGGTTTGTACGATAAAGTGTGAAATGTCTAGGAGTTAGTTCTTTGTTGCTCGGGGCTTAATGTTTTTCTCTGTGTGAAGCTCTTTAGTGAGAGCAGTGCTCTCAGACGCAAATAACCCACACTGCTGTGATTTCTGCTGCATTTTTGAACACTGCCGTGAAAACCTCTCAGACCGGCTCTTATTAGTCAGCTTCACTGCGGGAACTCTGAACACACACCTGCGACACAGGCTCCTCCCTGCTCACTGTAAATGGATACGCTGATTTTTTAAAGTGAAATAACATCGCCTGCTGGGTCCTGTGTGTTTTTCCTGTGGTCACTTACAAGTAAAAAGTGTTTACATTAGAAAGTAATAATTTCATATGTAGCATTCAGGGTCCTGGGTGGGATCTTCTCCTCAGGTCAAGGTGCGTGTGGTGTGTTCTCCCTGTGTCTGTGTGGGTTTCCTCTGGATGCTTCCGTGTCCTCTCACAGTCCAAACACACATGCTGAGAGGTGAAGTGACTGTACAAATGTGTCCACTGGGTGAGTGTGTAAGTAACTGGGTGAGTGTGTGGTTCTCTGTCCAGGGTGTGTTCATGGCTTGCGTCCAGTGATTCTGGGTAGGCTCTGGACTCACCATGAATCTGAACAGAATGAAGTGGTTACAGGAAATGAATTAATGAATGAAATATGTCATTTGTTTATTCATTCACATTCTGTGCCTCACACAAGCTACAATAGAGTCTCTGACCACATCTGTCTCTGGTTACATCTTTCTGGTCCTGCATCTTCCCTCCGCGCTGAGGACGATGATGTGGATGTGATTCTAACGTGTGTGAGAAGCGTTTATCCCGTGTTTTGTGTTTGTAGAGGGTGTATTTGTTGGTTTACTTGCTCAGATTCGAGGAGGGAAATGTAAATAGTTTTTTGCATAAATAACCCCATCAGCCAGAGGAGCTGCTGAGAGGCGGTGGATCTGAAAATAAGCTCGCTCTGATTTACAGACGCTCTGTGGTGAGAAAATGAACAAAAATTGGAAAAGCACAATCAGACGCTGTAATTACATTCAGGAGAATATCTCTCCATCTCTCTACCTCTCCGAGTGGAAACGACAGGGAAAAGAACAGTAGATTAAACATATTTATTGAGCATTTTTACATATGTAACACCTCAAAATGCTTTACAGACAGTAAACACTGTCTCGCAGGGAAAGAAAAAACACTCACTGCATGAATTTAAATAGTACTCAAATGCTCAAGAGCCTGTTGAACAATGTTTATGTTTGATTTATAGGACTTTTAATGTGATTTAAAGAAAGACCTGGTGTAAAGTGAACATATTAGAAAGAAATCCCTTGTCCAGTGCATGTCCACAATAATGTCCCAGTCATTTTTCTGTGTGCTGCCTGAGTCTGAAAACACAGGATTAAACAGTTATTCTGATTCAGCTCTGCTTCTGGCATCAGTTTATGTCCTGAGAGCGCAAAGATGATGTTAAACACAGCAAAACAGATACAACGAGCGCGGAGGAATGAGAGCACTGAGTAAAAAAAGAAAGAAAACAGAGTGAAAACAGCTAAAACCACAGCCTCTGCTCCTCGCTCCTCACTGCTGTGCGCTCGGGGTCGGGGTGAACAGTGAGCGGCTCATTATCATTTAAAGGAACAGGTGCTGAAAGCGGGCGTTCAGAACAGGGCTGTTTACACAGGGGGAGAACACTGCTGTGGGGCTCGTGGGGCTTGGACAAAAGCAGGTCACAGACGTTTCATTAAGAACCTGAACTGTGTTCCACTGTGGACAAGAGTGGGTGGGATATGTCAGCTTTAAACTAAAGAACTGTCTTTCTCATGCTCTCTCTCATGGCTGCATTACTAGACTCCAGTGAACACAGTTCCGGTGCTGGAGGGGGGGCTCTTGGCACTGGGCATGGCTTTCCTGTGGGGATTATACCAGCTGTGTGTACAGAACTGAACACCTGACTCCAAATTGTTGGAAAGTGGAAGCCCTCATTTATTTACAAACCTATAAACATATTCTGCTCTTTCCACAAAATTCCTCTGTTCTACTCCATCAGAGTCTGACATAAAATATATTCGGATATAATAATAATAATAATGTCTCCACATATCTGGAGTTTTTTCTCTTTCTTGAGCTTCATAATCTGTCTCTGCTGCTGAGAAGTTGCAACATTTATTTTTCTATTTGCAAAGAAATTCCCTGGGCTCCCTGTGTTTGTGTTGTTTCTTTCTTTGTCAGAATGAATTCAGATGAAATGGGAGATGAGCCCTGTTACTGTAAGCAGTGATAGTGAAGGTTGTGTGCGAACAGCTGAGTGAGTGAGGGGCTGATGGTATTGATCAGGATCAGCTGCTCTCCAGGGAAATAAAGCTTCAGCCTGACGTCCACACACTAATTCTCCTGTAAAATAACGTCCCACTCAGTGATGGCCGAGTCCTCGGGGAGACGTTACACCGCTCCTTCTGGTCGCTCTGGAGGAATAATAAAGCTGAGCTTCAGTGTGGACCAGGAGCTGGAAAATTGTCCAATTTCCCGTAAAGTCAAGTAGACAATAGTTTGTGGACAGTTGGCCGTCCAGAGTTTCTGCTGAAATGGAGAGAACTGATAGGGAATTTTTATCTCTACACTAGAAAATGGAACATTGGTGTGAGGATTGGTTGCATTCAGCCGTGAAAGCATTAGTTCTTGTTAGTTGAGAGAATGGACTGCTGAGAGTAGAGCACTGTATTTCCTTAAGGAATTGCATATCTAGTGTGTGTGTGTGTGTGTGTGTGTGTGTGTGTGGCTCCTCTCCAAACACGCTGCTCTGGGGCTTTAGCAGAGCTTTAGATCCAGAAGAGTTGAGCTCCAGGACAAATATCCTCTTTAATAACTCTTCAGGGCAAAGCCCCAACACACTGCTGTTTACTGAATATTATCATTAACCCTTACATTGCTCCACACTCCCATTTTTCTTCCCCTCCCTTCATGCCTTGTTCGCACTCACTCTCTCCTTCATTTCTGTGACTGTTGTTACGCTGCACTTTCATATTTTTGAAATGGATTTAGTTTCTAAAATAGACCCTTCTCTTGTCCTTTACTGTGTATAAGAAGCTCTCTGAGCTGGGCTTTATAGAGAAAAAAGAGTTGTGTGTGTGTGTGTGTGTGTGTGTGTGTGTGTGTGTGTGTGTGTGTGTGTGTGAATGATGCATGTGTCTGAAGGTGACCAACAGCTTTTCTTAAGGTTGGACCAGGTGAAATGGTGAGTGTGAAGATGTGAGGGCCACACTGTGATGGTCATAATGTTTTGGTCAGTCTCCAGAACTCAGGTCTACGGACCCAAAGTGGGCTGTGGAAGGACAGCCGGTGTCCAGCAACAGAGTCAGGGGCACACAAGGCTCACTGCTGTGGGGTCAGCATGAGGACGCAGCCTCCTACACAGCGAGCTTCACTGACCTGGGTCTTCGGACCCCTTTCTGTCAAAGCCTTAAAAGCCCAGGACGTTGTTGCCATGCACTAGTCGTTCTTCCTCGATCCACTTTGGGTCGGTACTGACCCCTGTGCACAGGGAACACCCCACAAGAGCTTTGGAGACCGACCAAAACATTATAACCACTACAGTGTTGCTCTCAGATCCTTACACTCACCATTTCTCCTTCAACATCAACTTCAAGAACTGACCCTTCACTCACAGTCTGATCACCACCCGCCGCCACCCGCCCCCACCCCTTCAAAGGGGGGCAAGGAAACCAGAAAAAATCAATTGTACTCACTTCACCTGGCAGTGGTTTTAATCAAATGGCTGATCTGTGTAGAAGTGTGGCAACAGAGTCAATTGGAGTGGAATCAAATTGAATTATGCTATGTGTGCATTTGTGTGTGTGTGTGTGTGTGTGTGTGTGTGTGTGTGGTCTGAAGCTGCTAGACACTGATGGGAGGGGTTTAAAGCCCCTTCCACTGAGTCTGACGCTGATTAATTGAAGTAATTCATTAGTTTGATCAACCAATTTAGCACCTTGGAAGATATTAATCAGCCGCCTGTTTAAATGTCACCGGGAAGCAGCCGAAAAGGAACAAGGCCTCTGGGAAATGTAGTGAGAAGCCAGACCTCAGCTAATGCATGCCCTTTTATGGGCAAAGCTTCCTTGATCTTAAGAGGACTAAATAACCACAGAGGCTCCCTCCTCAGCGACAGTGGCCTTTTCCTCAGAGGATACGGTCGGTGCAAATTCATGATTTAACGTTTTTCCTGTGTCACAAACAAAATTGAGAGTTTAGGGAGAAATAAAATTATTGAACCCTTATACTTTTGCCCTGAAATGAGGCGTGTGCAAAACGGGGCAGTAGTAATATTTTAGTTGATACATAATACACTTCGTTTGCAAATATTACATTTTAATTGAACTATTAATTAATTCATTAGTTAATTGTCTGTTAGCGCTGAACCAGTTCAGGGTTGCGGTGGGTCCAGAGCCTTGGAGCACTGGAAGGGGGCGCTGATCCATCACAGGGCCACCTTCACTCACCTATGGACACTTCGCCAATCCAGCTACTTACACGTTTTATTGTACCAAGGGAGGAAAGACAGACCGTCACCCGGAGCAGGGCTCGATCCCACAACCCCAGGACAACGGAGCTGTGTGACAGCAACACTGCAGCACCACGGTGCCGCCCCATTATAAATATTTAATTTATTAATCTATTGTTTCCCACTTTAATACTGCAGCAGGGTTGTTTGGGAAAAATTCAATAAGCAGCAAATATAAATAAACAAGTTTAATTACTGTTTCCTTATACACATCAAAATATTACATTTTATTTATTGTTTGTTAGAAGAAGCAGCAGTGTGCAGTTCAGAGGTGGATGATATGACAATCAAGATAAATAAATACAATTCCACATTAAATACCAAAGCAGGGTTATTTTATAAAAATTTAAGGTGGAAGGTGCAGTGAATATACAGCTCCTACAAATGAGAAGTCAATGAAATTTAAAGGATTTAAAGTGGAACAGTAAATTTGAATAAGAATTAAACTAAAGGCAGCATCCACTGATGGCTCTCTGGATAAAATCAAGATGTTTTTCTGTACAGGGTGAGTACACCCTGTGTGTGTGTGTGTGTGTGTGTGCAGTAGCTGTCTATATGACAAATATATTTGTGCTTGTGTACATTAATCAAAGATGAAGCAGTCTTTGGTCATGATTTGTTTATTAGATGAAATAATCTGTTCTGCAGGTGTGTGTGTGTGTGTGTGTGTGTGTGTGTGTGTGTGTGTGTGTGAGAGAGAGAGAGAGAGAGAGAGAGAGAGGAACATATTTCTCCTGTCTGTTTTAATACTGAATAATTCTGAAAATTACATTCTGAAACTAGCTTTAACCCCCAGCCCCACACACACACACACACACACACACATCTATATATCTTAATAAATCATATATTCTGTATATGAAACATATATATAATTTATAAATGTAAATGTTTAATAGCTTTATGCCCTAATGCTACACGTCAATTTAAATCTACTAGAGTTCATTTGTGACATGTATGGGATAAGTATGTATTCTAGTCTGTTCCTTCTGTTAAACCCCAGAGTATCATTAATCCGCAGATACTTCACGCCTCATAAAGAGCACAGAAATACATCAGTCACTCGTGTGATTAAGAAAACCCACCTCCAGAGCTTGTCGTTTGTATTCAGCGGTTGATTCCTCTTGGAAATGGACTTCATCTTGCTGCGTGGCTGCGTGTCTAATGCATCTCCCATCTTTTACCCCAAAGCATCTTCAGAGTGTGTTCGATTTAATGATTAATAACTCATTATGTTAGTTTTAATGCTGGTGTGAACTTGAGGTCATGGTGCTTGGAAAAAAAGAAGCCTGACAAACTATGTAAGAAACGTATATTTATTGCAGGTTTGGGAGTTGATTTTTGATAAAGTGTTGAGTCCAGATGCTGAACAGAAAGCAGAAAGGGCAGTGAGCACACACACACACACACACACACAGGCAAACACCCTCGGAGCAACTGAAGGTTAGGTGCTTTTCTCAAGGCCATTTTGGCTGTGGATGTTGAGGGAGGAGACAGTGCTGCTCCCTCACTCCTCCTCCCTCTCCACTTTTTGCTGTGGGTCGAGGGGATTGAGCCATGGCTGCCCCTTGTATGGTGGACCTCTTCTGAGGTATCCCTAGGTAAGGAAACACAATACGTCTGGTTTTGTGAAACCCTTAGTTGAGCTGAGTGTGGCCCCGTCATAAATCCATTAAGATGGTGACTACAGAAGAAGGACAGCTGTCGGAAAATGAAAAACCCAGTTGCATTGACATTGCAAAATGTATAAGGAATAACAAAAATGTAGAGTGCAAAAGAAGGATCAGTATCAAATAACACGGTGTAATTATGAGTCCTGTGGCTGAATCCGCCAATAAGATGCTGTCATTTACTGTCATAGTCTCAATTTTACTGCACGTGTTGTGTATTTCTGATATGGAACTACTCTGATATGACAATGGTGTAAATACTGAGGTGAAATGAGGCGGTAAACTGCCGCTGCAGAGTGTCATAGTGATGCGTTCAACGAATTTATTGTATATTTGTGTTGTGGAAATATCATAACACGATGCCATTGTAAACATCGGGATCAGATGAGCCAGGAGGGTGTTATTGTTTATTTTTTATGGTGATGCATTTATTATTGTTGTTGTTTTTGTAAATCTGCGCTTTGCTGCTCCTTCACATTCAACTCTGCTATGGATTATTACCTGAAATGATTTGCCTGATTTATATCGTTAAAATGGATTGAAATGTCACATAAGGAGACACACAAACACACTTCAGTATACCTGCTTATATAGAATGATTCAGGAATGTCAAAATAATTCAACAGAGATTAATTTTACTGTGTGTGTGTGTGTGTGTGTGTGTGTGTGTGTGTGTGTGTGTGTGTGAGTGTGAAACTTTTCACAGGTGCGAATATATGAGTGACAGGGTGAGTGTGTGATGCTTCGGATGAAGATGAATGAATGAACCAGTGATGTAGTAAAGATAAAGAGCTTTTATGGGACTTACTGGGGTTCGATTCACAGCTCGGGGAGGGACACTAATTGCCACATTAATAAGGAATGGCTGAGGTGAGAAGTGCAGCTTCTTTTAATTCTGTTCACAAACTCATATAAAAGTGACTGCTGTGGATCGCCGCCTGATATTCCTGAGTGAGTTATACTTTGTAAAGTCGTATAAGGACGTGCACACTCTGGCAACCCGCTGCCTCCCTGCTATTAGTCACTTTAACTCTGCATGTCACTTGTTTTGTTTGTCAGTCTCCCGCCGGAGAGATTCCTGCCTGAGTTATTGGCGTTGAGCTCAGGAGTACTGTCACCCTCAGAATGTGGGAATGAACAGAATAATTCATTACTTTCTCTGACTCAGAATAATCTGTGATTTACTCATCAGCCTTTTGCTTTAGCTTCGGCTTCTTTCATAGAAACGCACAGAGCTCTGTCTCTGCTCAATAACACAGAGGACGCAGGGGCTGCTGCTACATTTAAGACCTAATTTCTTAGGAATTTTTTTCAAATCTCACTGAAAGGAGCTGATAAA
This sequence comes from Hoplias malabaricus, assembly GCF_029633855.1. Classification (NCBI taxonomy): domain Eukaryota; kingdom Metazoa; phylum Chordata; class Actinopteri; order Characiformes; family Erythrinidae; genus Hoplias; species Hoplias malabaricus. Next base: position 16,203,742 of record NC_089800.1, read on the forward strand.
TCCTGTGGAACCTTTCCAAGCGATCGTCCTATACCTTTACTGAGGGAGTCTTGTTTCACGGTGTGTGGGTTGGTGAACATTAATGTGAAAATGCACTGAACAAGGCATTTTCTTTTCTTTTAAATGGAAATTGTTATTTAAAGAAGACAGTAATCTTTAGACAGCTTGTGTAACTTATAGGACCAGTGTTGTCTGTAATAAACTGTATCAGTGGGATCCTGGGCCTTGTGGTTTAAATGATGCCACGTCCTCCCCATAAATCACTGCAGTAACCAGCTCACTTGACCCCGGAGGTCAGGCTTTAATTAACCAGCTGCCACTTTGATTTCAGCACTGCCGCCTTTCACACCGGACAAAATATATCTGTCTTTTCGGAAGGGCCACAGATGATCACAGTAACAGCGTCCACTCTTCTGGGAATGCTTTAAACAGACGGCCAATCAGAAACAGCGGCAGTGTGGAAGGTTATGTAGTAATCTTGTGAACCTATCAGCTTTGAATACCACTCTGTGCCATTCAGCTGTGTTGATTCGTGCCTGGGTTGGGGCACTTGGGCGTGAATTTGGTTCATCTGTTGGAGAATGTTTGAAGATGTGAGTGGATCTTGACAGAATGAGGTCCTCTGTCATCTACATGGTTTGGTAGTGATTATTTATTCATTCATTCATTGTCTGTAAGCGCTTATCCAGTTCAGGGTCACGGTGGGCCCGGAACACACCCTGGAGGGGGTGCCAGTCCCGTATTGATTACTTATTGTTTATTATGTATCACATATAGTTTATTATTATTGTGGGCCACCGATTGTAAAAAATGAACCAACTAATCTGGTCCTTTACAAACCCATCTCAGAATTCACACTCACCTCTATCTCACTCTCCAGCTCCTTTTTATCTCATCAGGGAAAAGCTCGCTGTATGGTCAGGTTATTCCTGAGCACCTTCATTTCCCTGGTGTAAGGCCCTCTGGGTAATTGTCATTGATTGACATTGTTTGAAGAATACAGCAGATTAAAAAGTCTCAATAGTCAACATTTTCCCCATGGACCAGCACTGACTAGCGCCAACTGGTGTCCTCCCACAGAAACACCCACACTGTGTGTCTTTTACTCTCTCTCTCTCTCTCTCTCTCTCTCTATATATATATATATATATATATATATATATATATATATATATATATTACATCCATTCACTTTGTGGAGATGTAGTATTAAAGGCACAGTAGGTAAGCTTTTGTACTTTTGCTCCTGGGCTCCCCCTGCAGTTGCAGAGTACACTTTACTTTAAAAGCACTGGCCTGAAATCAATCCTACCCACCTCCAATATGTACATAGTGCAGTTTCTGCAGTGCTCAGCCTGCATACAGCAACAACAGAGGCTGTATTCTCATATTCTTCATCACAATGATTCTGTTAAAATTTTAATGTTAAAATATTGCATAGTGTTTCTTTAACAATAACTCTAACCGTAACTCAACCTTAAAACATGTCTTCACCTTTAAATGTAGTGATTCCCCACAAGGAAGACAACTCACCACAATATGAGTGTGTAAACTGGTTTAGGTCCCCACAATGAGATTTATACCTGGTGCTCTCTCTCTCTCACACACACATTTTAATTTCTCTCTCTCTCTCTCTCTCTCTCTCTCTGCTTTTCAGAAATTCATGAAATGCATCTGTCTCTGCTTTTCTTTTCTCTCTGGCTGTGAGTGCTGTCTCTCAGTGCATGGAAAGAAGAAAGAGGCTTTGAGTTGAGGGGTGTTATCTGACCGTGTGTGTGCTGTGTGTGTGTGTGTGTGTGTGTGTGTGTGTGTGCTCTATCTGATGATCTACTGAAAGAGGTTCTGACACTGTTTACACGGCTGGTGTGTGATCGCCATGAGTCAGAGGGGTGTGTGTGTGTGTGTGTGTGTGTGTGCGTGTGTGCGTGTGTGCACATGCACTTGCATTTACTCAACAGCTAAAACACACTGTTGATCACAAATAAATAACACACAGGAGATCCAGATTACACCTCAGTCCACAGAGGCAATGAGGTAAAGTGGAGGATCCTGAGGGAGGAGAGTGTTGGGGGAGTCATCATTTCTGAGAAGTCTCTACATTATACGGTGGAACATTGCTGTGACTGTTTGATGACAGACACTGCACAGCGGAACAGTTTAATCCTGTTGATTTCAGAGGGAGCAGTGTGTTAACAGTGGAGATTTCACTGTGGAAGTCTGAGGATTAGGAGTCGTTTGTGATTTCTGATTTGTGATTTATGATTTTTCAGAGAGAAGCTGAGTGTACAGATTCAGTTTGAAGAGCGAGAGAGTGAGAAGGAGAGAGCAAAAGAGCGAGAAAGAGAACGCGAGAGAGTGATTGTGAACAGACACGCTTCCATTTCCCCACTTTGCTCTGCTTTGATCACACATCTCATCTTCATAGTGCCACTGAACTGCATTCGATACAGCAAGTTCTGTCTCTCTCTCTCTCTCTCTCTCTCTCTCTCTCTCTCTCTCTGTCTCTCTGTCTCTCGCTCCAAGAATGAATGGAGTAAGGCTGCCCTAGTTAATGAATGAATGCAGTACGGTGGTCCTAGTGAATGGATGAATGAATGAATGAATGAATGAATGAATGAAATGCGGTCAGGCTGTTCTAGTAAAAGAGGGAGGGGTCCCAACAGAAATTAATTTAACATCTAAATATATATATATATATATATATATACATCACGCCGGTGTCATTAGAGCTGTTTAATCGAGGCAGTGACTTTGGTGAAGGTGCTTATGTACAGTCCTCCCCCTGCTGTGCACACATCTGTAATGCTGAAATGCTGGGATGTTGTGAGGCTGTGATGCAAGTATGAAGTGATTCTAGGGAGCAGTGATGCTGGGATGATGTGATGCTGGGATGCAGTGATGATGTGATGCTGGGATGCGGTGATGCTAGGGTGATGTGATGCTGTGATGTGATGATGCTGGGATGTTGTGATGATGGGATGTGGCGATGATGTGATGCTGAAATATGGTGATGCTGGGACAATGTGATGCTGCAATGCAGTGATGATGTGATGCTGGGATGGTGTGATGCTGGGATTTGGTGATGATGTGATGCTGGGATGCGGCGATGCTAGGGGGATGTGATGCTGTGATGTGATGATGCTGGGATGTTGTGATGCTGGGATGTGGCGATGATGTGATGCTGAAATATGGTGATGCTGGGATGCGGTGATGATGTGATGCTGAAATGTGGTGATGCTGTGATGCTAGGGTGATGTGATGATGCTGGGAGGAGGTGATGCTGGGATGCGGCGATGGTGTGATGCTGGGATGAGGTGATGCTGGGATGTGGTGATGCTGTGATGCTAGGGTGATGTGGTGATGCTGGGAGGAGGTGATGCTGGGATGCAGCGATGGTGTGATGCTGGGAGGAGGTGATGCTGGGATGCGGCGATGGTGTGATGCTGGGATGAGGTGATGCTGGGATGTGGTGATGCTGTGATGCTAGGGTGATGTGGTGATGCTGGGAGGAGGTGATGCTGGGATGCAGCGATGGTGTGATGCTGGGAGGAGGTGATGCTGGGATGCAGCGATGGTGTGATGCTGGGATGAGGTGATGCTGGGATGCGGCATCGCTGGGAGTGATTTCCTTATAGTGTGACTTATGTGTGTCAGTAGAAAGGGGATGTTTCTGATAAAGTGGCCAGTGGGTGTAAGCAGTGGCAGTGTTAGAGGAGGTGTAATGATGCTGGTGATTTTTCTCTCAGTGAGTTTAGCGGTCTATTACCATGTTTTTCCAGGAAGCTGTGTTGGTAGCAGCTGGAGGGAAACACTGGGCCACACAGGACACCCTCCTCCCCAACTCCCAAACCAATCTGCTACAGTGTGTGTGTGTGTGTGTGTGTGTGTGTGTGGTTGTATGTAGCACTTTACTGGGACTGTATCCCCTCAGGAAGATGAAAGCATGACCTTATGTGGTTGAAGGGGCATGTAGCTGCTCCCTTCGTATCCTACCCACCACAGCCACCCCTCCACATAAAAAAACCTGCGGCTTTTAATAGAAAAAGTAAATTAGGCCAAAGCCGGTCTCCTGACCCCTCTGTATTTGTCCACAGAAGCGCTAGAATGAGCCAGAACACAGGCAGTATGTGCCGTCATATCATATTTGCCAGAAATACAAATGAAAGGGAGAAGCTGCCAATTAAACATTATGAAAATGACTTCATGATAATTGGCAGCTGTTAGATTCCTATAATTCCTTGTTGGATTAGTTAAAGTAGCCAGATCTAGAGAACACTGCTCCATAGCCCAGTATGGGGGGGGGGTGTCTGATTGACCCATTTTTCATTTATGAAAGAAGCCTGCTTTTGTTGTTTGTTTGATTTCTGCACTAAAATGTGTTTTCTTCTCCTTTCAGATCCTGACTTTAAAGACATGGGTGTCCCCAAACCTCTGCCTTGTAAGTGTCCAGCGTTATCACTAATCACATTCACTCTCTCATAAACTCCTCAACACAGCGCTCTCTCTCTCTCTCTCTCTCCCTCTCTCTCTCCTTCTCTCTCTCTCTCTCTCTCTCTCTCTCTCTCTCTTTCTCTCTGCCACATTCTCCACTCTCACACTCTTTTCCCTGACCCCCTCTCTAGTTTGTGAGTTTGAAATGGGCGGGTCAGAAGGCATCATCGAGTCTCAACAAATCACCAAAGACGGAAAGGCGTCTGTGACGGAGGCGGTGGACTGTAAGTGGTTCATCAGAGGACCTCCTCGCTCCAAAGTGAGTCACTTGTTTTTTGTTTGTGCGCTTTTACAGCATCTAGTGGACATTCTTATTCGGACGGACTTAATAAATGAGTGAACTGTGGCCGTGCTACAGACGTGGTTTAATGGAGTATTTGATACCAGTGCAATGCGCAGATAAGACATGTTTATCGGTATGATCACGGTTAATAGAGTTCCCTAGTGTCAACCCAATCTATGCCTGCCACGTCTGTATCAGCGTCTGTATTTATGTCCCAATGCTTTGTTTTGAACCTAGAATACATCAGAGAATTTGGACTAAAAATGCATATAATAATATCTTGTGGACAGATTGTCATTAAATGTTTATGTAAAACATAGTGTACTGCAAATATTCATAACCTGTGAGAGAGAGAGAGGGTGTGTGGCGGGCTGCTCTGGGCTGGGGAAGGTCTGACAGAGAGTGTGTGGTTTATTTGGGGTCAGGAGTTGTTTTAATCTGCGCGCTGGTGCCAGGGGAGAGGTTTAGAGCTGATGAAGTGTCCAGACCTCCGGCTTTTTCGAGCACACTTTTGCTGGACCTTTTCTTCTTTTTCTAATCTCCTCCAGGGCGCTTCGGCTCTCAAATGGCTGTGTTTTTCTGCATCTGTTTTGAGTTTCCTCTGAGATTTTATTCCCGAAGACAGACGAGAAATTTAAGAGCACAATTCAGAAACAGTTAAAGAGCAGATCATGTAAGTCCAGTGATGCTAAGAAGGTTCAGTCCAGTACTTGGGTGGGAGGCCTCATCCTAGAAAGGCTTGGGTGGTGCTGGGAGTGGTCTGTGTGGATCCCAATGCCTGAGTGCAGTGACAGGGACACTGTACTGGATAAATGCAGCTGTCCTTTAGATGAGGTCCTCTGAGGTCAGTAATAAACCTGGGGCAGTCCAAGGAGCCTTAAGACCCTGACATCTGGCTAAATCTACCCCTGGGGTCACTCCTGATTGTCCCCACCTTCAATAAACCGGCTCAGTCCCACTCTCCCATCTCCCCTCTGCCTAATAGCTAGTGTGTGGTGAAGGGACCGGTGCAGATTAGCTTCTGGAGCATCATCCAGGAGGAGGCTGCACAGTGAAGGAGGTGGGGGTGACTCAGTAATGTCCCAGAGAGTGTTAAAAGGTCGATTCGTTTGTTGACTTCTTGATAAGGTAATGATTTAATTATGCTAGAATACTGAAAGGTTGGTGGAATTCCCCTTTAAACAAGCATCTACTAACCCTTAGGTGCTCCCAGCCACCAGTGAAGGCTGTAAAAACACTTTCCGACTCACAGTTCTTTGAAACAAGTGCAGAAACGTGTGGAAAGTATAGAATCTTAATGTTTGTTTGTTTTGACCATTGTTTTGACAGAAGTGTTAAAAGGAGAATGAAAGATATGAGAAAAGAGGGAGAAAATGTTTATGCGAACAGCGAGCCCTGTGCTGCCGTGCAGTGGGTGGCTGATAATATTTGGGGCTAATGTGATTTATTGCTTTGCCAATTGATTTCAGTGCTATCTGATGTCCTTGGAGAGAAGCAAATTAAAAGCATATGTCCTTGTCTCCCCCGGATGGATCCTTCTGACTGAGGCGTCCGGTTATTTTTTATCGTCTCAGAGTCCTGAGAGACGGCGCTGCAGTGACATGTTGTTGTTTATCATCTGGGTTTTTTTTGTTTTGTTTTTTGTCTCTGAATTAGCATACACTGTTTGCTAGACTGAATAAAAAATGACTGGGTTAATTCACTGACACTTTTGGTTTTCAGTTTACAATATTTAATTCATTCCTACAATGATTTAGTATTAACACGTTTAGTCCAGACACGCCATTCATTCATTCAGTCATTATCTGTAACCGATTTTCCAAATTCAGGGTCGCGGTGGGTCCGGCGTCTACCGAAATCCCTGGAATCGCAGGAACTCACCCAGTCTATTACAGGGTGCTAGTCAACTCAGTGCAGCAATGTGTTTCAATGCACAGAGCTCCATCCACAAATGCCTGTCAGTAGCAGTTGTTGCAGTTGAACAAGCTTCACAGAGAAATATTAAAATCACAAGCAGAAAAGAGGCACCACTTCATTATTTTTATATATTTACTTCTTAGAAATGTATTTTTATCACTGTTCTGCACTTTGGGGCATGTTTGGACAGACATTTCTTGGCCTCAGCTCAGATTTGGACTCTAAATTCTTGCTGTACATTGTAAAATGTATTGTTTCATTTGATTTAACTTGTCACTTTCACTTCATATTTAGAGATTTGAACCAAGTCTGCATTTTGTTCTACAGTTTCTCTTGTGATTAAATTGGATTTTTGACAACGTTCAGTGCAGCTTGTCCAAATCAGCAACAGCTGCTATGAGAAAATATTTGTGAGTGCCCTCCCCCCTTTATCTTAAACGCTGTGGTCTACCCTATTGATTCTTCACTGCCATTTAGTAGATTACATGACAGGCTGTTGGCCGCCGTATTAATACATTTAAATGGACTGTAAGTGATTGGACGGCCCAAAGCCTCTCACCGTGAGAGTTTAATTGTGTTTTGGAGCAGGGTTGCCACACGTAGCGCGTAATCCACGTTTTGGGTTGCCAGAGTTAATTCCCTAAATGGCTTTAGATCACTGTCGTGTTTTGGGTCTCACAGGAATGTTCACTTTAAATGCAGATGGTGATGGTACATCACTGCTGTAATCGCATCACACACACACCCACACACACACACATATTGACTCATATTTCCCCACCGATTAGAGCTATGAGACTTCAAACCTCAACAACACATCATGCAGCATCTTCATTTCATTTACAGACCTGAGAGTGGGTGATAGCTAAAGTCCTACTATTTAAAGGGGAGGTCAACCTTTATCAAATATTGTATAGTGATGAATTATTCACAGTGGTGGTGAATGGATCCAGATGTCCTCCGCTTATATTAACTGTAATGTGGCTCAGTGGAACTGTGTTCACTGGGGGATCCAGTAACTTTGGGAGGCGTTGGATTGGCGTTTATGATCCAGAGCTAATTATTCAACATACCTGACCTCACTGCTGCTCTCTTGAATGCCATAAAGCCCACACATCTTCTGCACTGACTTCTCAAATGAGTAGAAACTGTTATTGTACTAAACAGGGCCTAACACTCTATTTCCTTTCATTCCAGAAGAATGCTGAACCTTTGCCAAAAGATTTTGTTTAGTTAATCCTCTGCACGTACAGAAGAGCCATCCACTTCCATGATTCTGCCTTTAAATGAATATTCATAATGGGTGGAAATATGTTTGTTCTTAAACTATGCATTTAGTGCATAATGTCATCATTTCTGGCCTGAATCTGTTTTGCTGGTTAGACATTGTGTTTTAAATGAATATCCAAAAGAATTCATTTCAGATTAAAGGCACATTTCCTGGTAAACAGAACCAAAACTGAGTTCACAGACCAACAAGGAGCTCTCAAACGTGAATGGCTTTTATTCTTCGTCGTACAGAGACTCTCTCTGTGAACTGGCTGCAGCTTTAACCATCAGCTGGCGCCCAGTTTGAATTAGTCAGCACAGGGACGTGATCAGCACCTCAAACACACACACACATTCACACACTCCCACGACCCGAAAAAGAGATAAGACTCAGCCCTAAAGGTTGCTGCCTCCACGACACGCTCGCACTGATAATGTATGCCAAGGCAGTGGTGGAGAAAAGCTTACTAATTGAAAAACTGTAGCTGAGAAGGCTAATTAGAGTGTACTCAAGCAATCAAGCCTGAGTTGCAACTTAGGAAGAGCTTCCAATGATCCACAAGGGAACGGGCTGCACAATAGCGCTGGAATTAAAACAAACAGTTTGGGCAAAAAAAAAAAAAATCACATTTCAGCAATTTTCCTCCCTCTTTACCCTGAGTGCAGTCGATCAGCCAGGACATGTTTACTGTGTAATGTTCATTTAGACCTTTGTAGCTAAGAGGATAATGTAACTGATAGGAGTGTGCTTCAGTTCTCAGGTCATTACTCCAGGTAGCACTCGTGGAATACTTAAATTAGTATTAGAGTACAGTCAAACAACATTAATATTAAACAGGGCTGCAAAAGGCTGACGGGGTTGTTTTTAACATTATACTAAAATATTATTCATTCATTGTCAATAAGTAAGTACATTCTATTTAACCTTACTACAATAAAACAGTAGCTGTATCTGAAGTGGTTTACTCCTTCACTCATTCACTGAACCTGGTACTGACTGTTCGAACTCAGACAGCACTGACTCATTTCTCACTGTGATTTCTTAGTGCATGAAAATTAACATCAACATTACATAGTTATACAATATGTATCTTAAATTGATATCATCATATGACAGACGTAAATCAGTTTAACTGTGTTCGCCAGCTTCAAAAGCAGCATCGTCTTTACAGCTGTGTTGCTAAGGACGCAGTGTTGAGGATGTGTTGCTAAGGACGCAGTGCTGAGGATGTGTTGCTAAGGACTCAGTGCTGAGGATGTGTTGCTAAGGACACAGTGTTGAGGATGTGTTGCTAAGGACGCAGTGCTGAGGATGTGTTATTAAGGACGCAGTGTTGAGAATGTGTTGCTAAGGACGCAGAGTTGAGGATGTGTTGCTAAGGATGCACTGTTGAGGATGTGTTGCTAAGGACACAGTGTTGAGGATGTGTTACTAAGGACACAGTGTTGAGGATGTGTTGCTAAGGACGCTTGGCTGAGGATGTGTTGCTAAGTATGCAGTGCTGAGGATGTGTTGCTAAGGATGCAGTGCTGAGGATGTGTTTCTAAAGACACAGTGCTCAAGATACATTTCTAAGGATGCAGTGCTGAGGATGTGTTGCTAAGGATGCGGTGCTGAAAATGTGTTTCTAAAGACACAGTGCTCAAGATATATTTCTAAGGACGCAGTGCTGAGGATGTGTTGCTAAGGATGCAGTGTTGAGGATGTGTTGCTAAGGACGCAGTGCTGAGGACGCAGTGCTGAGGACGCAGTGCTGAGGATGTGTTACTAAGGACGCAGTGTTGAGGATGTGTTGCTAAGGGCGCAGTGTTGATGATGTGTTACTAAGGACACAGTGTTGAGGATGTGTTGCTAAGGACGCTTGGCTGAGGATGTGTTGCTAAGGACGCAGTGTTGAGGATGTGTTACTAAGGACACAGTGTTGAGGATGTGTTGCTAAGGACGCTTGGCTGAGGATGTGTTGCTAAGGACGCAGTGCTGAGAATGTGTTGATAAGGACACAGTACTGAGGATGTGTTACTAAGGACGCAGTGTTGAGGATGTGTTGCTAAGGACGCAGTGTTGAGGATGTGTTGCTAAGGACGCGGTGTTGAGGATGCGTTGCTAAGGACGCTTGGCTGAGGATGTGTTGCTAAGGATGCAGTGCTGAGGATGTGTTGCTAAGGATGCGGTGCTGAGGATGTGTTGCTAAGAAAGCAGTGCTAAGGATGTGTTGCTAAGTATGCGGTGCTGAGGATGTGTTGCTAAGGATGTAGTGTTGAGGATGTGTTGCTAAGGATGCAGTGCTGAGGACGCAGTGCTGAGGATGTGTTACTAAGGACGCAGTGTTGAGGATGTGTTGCTAAGGACGCAGTGTTGAGGATGTGTTACTAAGGACACAGTGTTGAGGATGTGTTGCTAAGGACGCTTGGCTGAGGATGTGTTGCTAAGGACGCAGTGCTGAGGATGTGTTGCTAAGGACGCAGTACTGAAGATGTGTTACAAAGACGCAGTGTTGAGGATGTGTTGCTAAGGATGTAGTGTTGAGGATGTGTTGCTAAGGACGCGGTGTTGAGGATGCGTTGCTAAGGATGTGTTGCTAAGGATGCAGTGCTGAGGATTTGTTGCTAAGGATGCGGTGCTGAGGATGTGTTGCTAAGAAAGCAGTGCTAAGGATGTGTTGCTAAGTATGCAGTGCTGAGGATGTGTTGATAAGGACGCAGTGTTGAGGATGCGTTTCTAAGGATGGAGTGCTGAGGATGTGTTGCTAAGGACGCGGTGCTGAAAATGTGTTGCTAAGGACGCGGTGCTGAGGATGTGTGGCTAAGAACACAGTGCTGAGGATGTGTGGCTAAGAACACAGTGCTGAGGATGTGTTGCTAAGGATGCAGTGCTGAGGATGTGTTGCTAAGGATGCAGGGCTGAGGATGTGTTGCTAAGGACGCAGTGCTGAGGATGTGTTGCTAAGGATGCAGTGCTGAGGATGTGTTTCTAAAGACACAGTGCTCAAGATATATTTCTATGGATGCGGTGCTGAGGATGTGTTGCTAAGAACACAGTGCTGAGGAAATGTTGCTAAGGACACGGTGCTGAGGATTGAGAGTGCAGCAGTACTGTGGTTGTGTCACTAACTGGCCAATATAATGCGAACATAGCATCATGTAATAATGTGATCATGTAATAAATTTCATTTGAAACAAGAAAAAAAGGTAAATACATGTATAATATGTTTATTTTATTGGATACACTGAGTAGATTTAAGATGATTCCCCTTGTGGAGATGGTATTTTTTGCTGTGATAAATGAGTGGATGTGTAGAGAGCGGACAGAGAGTGGAGAGAAGGGTTTTAGGTTTGAAATCCCTCTGGACCTCTTTGGCCTCGGGGACTGTGTGAGGACAGGATTAGGGTTTTTCAGAGTGAGATTATGGGATGGTTATGTCATGGCATTTACAGCCTGTTGGAACCACTCTCATCCTTAAGAAAAGACCACTGGCTTTTCCTTTCTTTTTTAAGCTCAAGCTGCCCATAACGTCTTCTTTCTTCCCTCAGTCTTTCTTGAAATTCAGGATTCAACTAAAAATGTAATAGATTTAATAGATAAAATAAAAAATATATAAAGTGTAAATCTCCATATTGATATATTTTCCAAAATAGGGAAAATAATCCTTAAATATAGTCAAATTTATTGGAAATATATAAGTCATCTTGGAGATTTACTATTGTTCCATTCCTTGTTAAACTTTTGCACAATGTGTTATTATTATATAAAAATGGAAAACAGGGATAGAGGAATTTTCTAGCATCAGGGATTTGAATGTAAAACATTAACAAAATAATAATAATAAACAAGTGCGGCATGGTGGCACAGCAGGTGTCGCAGTCACACAGCTCCAGGGCCTGGAGGTTGTGGGTTCGATTCCCGCTCCGGGTGACTGTCTGTGAGGAGTGTGGTCTGTTCTCCCTGTGTCCGCGTGGGTTTCCTCCGGGTGCTCCGGTTTCCTCGCACAGTCCAAAAACACACGTTGGTAGGTGGATTGATGACTCAAAAGTGTCAGTAGGTGTGAATGTGTGAGTAAATATGGCTGTGTGTTTCCCTGTGAAGGACTGGCGCCCCCTCCAGGGTGTGTTCCTGCCTTGCGCCCAGTGATTCCTAGTGAGGGCTCTGGACCCACCGCGACCCTGAACTGGATAAGGGTTACAGATAATGAATGAATGAATAATAATAATAATAATTATAATAAACAAATATATAATTAAAAATTTAGAACAATAAAATAGTGCTCAAAATGAAATACATAGGTATTATTAAAATGTATTTAAATATGAACAGATTTGGTTTCACTTGAATTCATCTTATACTTTTGTGTACAATAATTATATTCATCATAAACACACTCACAAAGATCAGAATATCATTGTTCAGATGATTTATAGGTTTACTTTGACACTTCACCTCTTTGAACATGATGTTTCTGCTGTTATTTTAGCTCAAGGCAGTAAGTTATAATCAGTAAGTTATAATCAGCGTCATCCACCATGTAATTATTATCCCCTCGGTGATGGAAAAGTGAAAAGCTCCAGCTCATTCTACAGGTGCATTTATTATAACGATTATGAATAAGTCAAAACACCAAGGTGTAGAGCACCAGGATCATCCACAAATTGACACAAATATACAGAATATTCCCAGTTGTTCTCATTTGTGTATAATTCAGACACTGAGATTTTAACAAAGTGATGGAGTCTGGGCTTCAGAGAGGGTTTAAATCTTTACACAGGTAAATGTACAGATACAGAGCAGCTGCCTGCACATAGACCTACACAAAACAGCTGCCTGAGTTGACGTAGATCTACCACACTAGTTTGCAGGTTAATGTCTATGTGCTGCTTGGCCACAGTCTGGTCCCAGTCCAGCTGGTGAACTCTTATGTTTCTGTGTCACAGACATTTCGTTAAGAACCAGAATTGTGTTCCGCTTTGAAAATGACAGAGAATATTTCCCCTTTTCAACCACAATCACCAACAAACTCCACCAGTCTAAAGAGTTTACTCTGAAGTGATGGTGGCTAAATAGTGGGGAATCTGAAAAACTCGTGATTACACGGTGAACTGAAACGTGTTTACATCTGTAGATGAAATAATACCATGAGTGTAATATAACCCGAAGTCTATTTTCCAGTGTGTTTGACTTCATTACACTGTGTGAATCATAACTAGTTTCATGCAAATTACTAATTAATTTCAGGTGCAGATCCTCAGCCTTAAGCACAGATCCTCCACCACACGCTTATGAAAATGAAGGAATATGGTTTTTCTGCTCAGCTGGAGCATGGGAAATCTTCATAAGCTCTGCCTTAAAAAGAACATTTAATCCTGGGCTTGTGGATGCATCTCGGCCTGTTGTTTGTAGCTTTGGGGTTATGAGAGGTGAGGGATTATAGTTGAGACTATCGTCCCCCATGCTCAAATATACATGCAAATATAAAAACATAATTTATTAAATAAAGAGTTTTAACAAACATTAGTTACTACCTTCACCCTTTTCTTTAGCCGCAAGGGACAGAGCTCACATTGGAACTAAACTGTAGGGGGCGCTGTGGGTTCAGACTATTCTGTACTGCACTGACACAGAAGGGATTGTGGGTTTCAGTCTGCATTGGTGGCATTTTAGAACCCAATGGATGTTATCGTAGGTGTCAGTGTGCGGTTCCTAAATTGGGAGCTTGTGTCTGATTGGCTCTACTGGACATTAAGGGAGGAGTCTCCTCAGATTCTCCTGCGCTGTTTCTACCGTCAGAACCATTCTGACTGACCACTGCTGAGGTTGTTTGAATAAATGCCTTACTTCCAGTCTTCCAGGGTTTCGTCCAGCCCCCAATATTTCATCACGGCATCACATGGCCATCAGTGGAAACGATGAAAACTACAGAATGAGGTGCAGCGTAACCATAGCAACCTAAAACCCATATATCAATAATGCAATTTTAGTTTTTAGTTCCTTATAATGCTATTTACGCGATTTGAGTTATAACAACCGTGCAGTAAGAGTAGATCTGCACTATTTATAGAAGTGCCCAGTTGAAAGTGCTGCTATGTTTTTGTTCTCTTGGCGCGTCCAGATCGTCCCGAAGTGTCAAACGTGGATAATTAGCCGTGGGCATCTCCGAATCTCATTATACTTCATCTCCCTGGGGCCGCCTGGGCATTCCACACGTCGTTTGTTCTGTTTGAGAGTGTCAGAGCCACTGATGGTAGAGGCCTGCAGGAACACTGGAACACCGGAACTCCTCCAGATCGTTAGTAATGTTGACGGCGAGTGGGTGTGCTGCATCTCTAGGACAAACCCAGCGACGTGGAGCCAGAGCAGCTTTCACTTTCTCACCATTCTGCTGTGAGAGGACAGACTCTCTCGTACATTGACCCTTTCCCTGTCCACTTTATTGGAAACCTCTGTTATATTTCCTAATGATCCTAAACAGATTGAATTTATAAAACAATTTATAGAATGTAGTAGTGACCAGAAGAGAATTTTGTTTATGATAAATGGTTTATTGGGTGAATACATACTCACTGTCCACGTTATTAAGAACCTTGAACCTTGTAATCCTGTTTATATAAACCTTTTTAATATTATTAATATTAACATTAATATTATGAAAACATTTCTTGTTCAACTGATGTTCACATTAATGTGTGAATATGGAGCCCACCAACACACACACCAGCCAATCAGTTTAGTGTGTGCTGCCTAAGTCAGAAAACATGGGATAAAACGAGACGTTCTGATTCTGCTCCGCTTCTGATGTCAAGTGCAGAGACTTTAGATTTGCGCCGCCCCCTCGTCTGGGTCTGTCCAATCACAACACTGGACCCGCGTTTATGTGAAAGACCAAAGATGAGGTTAAACGCAACAAAACATACACAAAGAGCGCTGAGAAATAAGAGCACTGAGTAAAAACTGAAGAAAAAGAACTGAGCTTCTGCTCCTCGCTCCTCACTGCTGTGCGCTCGGGGTCAGGGTGAACAGCGAGTGGCTCATTATCATTTAAAGGAACAGGTGCTGAAAGCGTGCGTTCTGAACAGGGCTGTTTACACAGGGGGAGAACACTGCTGTGGGGTTTGTGGGGTTTTGTCAGTGGTGGTGAATGGAACCAGACAGAATGCATTCCATGACATGGCTTTGAATACATCGCTGATGTTTCAGAGTCTTATGAGACTGACATGAGAAGACATTCTTTTAGTTGTATCATGTTTTGTCTTCCTCATCTTTCCACGTTAAAAATGCGTAGGTTCACTGGTGGACCTAATACTACGGTATGAACCTGACAGAGATCGTCTAACAAGATTACAACTAGGTTTAACGGCTTAATTTGATTCTAATCAGATACTTATCAGTTACATTGGCTTCAAAGCATCTGAGGTGTTTAAGAAACTGTGTAAATGTAATTTCTTCCCCAACCATTCTTTTACGAGAGAGAAGAATAGACGCTCCCTTCTCCTAGTGCGTTCTCAGAGGCTGAGACAGACGCTGATCGGAGACGGAAGCATTGATCTGGATCTGCTTTGTTTTGTCTGTTCTGGCTGAGCGTCTGAGGAGAGAGACGGGTTTATTGACAGCGTCTCATTATGGAGACATCAGTCACAGTAATGCAGCGGAGATGAAAGAGCTCAGAGACTTTGATACGATCCTGGAGCTGCTGATGAAACATAACCCTGTAAATGATACAGTGACAGCGGTGGCGTGGACGACGACGACAGATTTATGTTGCTGTTCATGAGGAGAAAAAGGCGATGATATTTACAGCGGGTTAGAGCCGTGCTCTGTGTTACGCCTCCTGCCAAAAGTTTGTGGACACCAAGCTTTGTGAAAGTGTTTTGAACCATGTTTCCGTGATAGTTTGCATTAACCTGGCACCTTCCACCCTGAACATGGTAACGTAGAAGAGATCAACCTCTGTGCTCTATTTCTCCTTCTCTTTTTCTGCTTTCTCTCTTTGCTCTCTCTTCTCTCTTACTCTCCTGCCCTTGTATTCTCTCTCTCTCTCTCTCTCTCTCTCTCTCTCTCTCTCAGATCTACCTGCGTTTCCTGGACTACGAAATGCAGAACTCAAACGAGTGTAAGCGCAACTTTGTGGCAGTGTATGATGGCAGCAGCTCAGTGGAGGATTTGAAGGTGAAGTTCTGCAGCACCGTGGCCAGCGACGTGATGCTGCTGACGGCTCTGGGGGTGGTGCGGATGTGGGTGGACGAGGGCAGTCGCCGCAGCCGCTTCAAAATCCTCTTCACCACCTTCCAAGAGCGTAAGGAATAACCACCACAACCACAACGAACACACACACACACACACAAATCATTACTGTGACATTTACAGATAGGAAAATAGGTTTAGCGTAACTCTGAAACTGTACGTATCGTATTACGGATATGGCCCTATCATAATCATGGGAATAGCTGTAGTTTACGAAAAGGTGTGCAGCACCCCCCTGGAAACAGGTGGAAACAGGTGAATCAAAGTGCTTTACAGAGCGATACAGGAAAATTACAGTAGAATTTAAAAAGTAAAAGAAAATAAAAACAATTAGAAAGTATAAAATAGAATTAAAACAGCATATAAAAATGATTTAAAGCTATTCAGTAAAATGTAAAACAATAAAAACAGAGTAATAAACAAACATGTAGCATAACAATGAAAATGGCCATTATCTGTCTATGGAGACTGATCCTGTGTCACCATGGAGATGGCTGCGAGTGATGTGATATTTAAACTCATAGAACACTGTTTCTTTTCCAACTCTGACTTTTTCTATTTTTAATTTAGTAACAGTGTTTTATTTTATTGTATAATAAAAAGTCAGGTGAGAAAAGTCATGATCAAAGACTAACACGTATCTCCTGAAGGGTACATTTATAAGAGAAGAAAACCTTCTTAACTCTCAATGGAGGTGAATGTAGAAAGATTTTAGCTAAAGGAATTTTGAAGCATTTCTATTGGTCCATTCGTTATGACATTTTCACTGTAATTTCAGTGAAATATCTGTAAAGTCATCCCCAAAAATCCACAAACATGGAGATGCATTGGTCTTTGGACAGTGATGATATTTCCATATGTGTGTGTGTGTTTGTGTGTGTGTGTGTGAGAGAGAGAGACCATTAGAAACACTCCACCATGAGGCTGCTGCTGTTTGGCCTGCAGTCGTCCGAGTGCTGAAACAAATCTGTTTAATGATGTTTTTTTTTTTTTTTTTTTTTTTTTTGGCGAAGGTGTGGTTTATGGCATTTTATTTAACACCTGATCCACTACTGAATGCATTTACACCAACACAGAGAGGAAAACACGACAACACACAGGAGCACACAGCCACACACTCTGCTGTGGTGGTTAAACTCACTGTGCACTGCAACGAGGAGTGAAACACACTGTCGGTGGCGTAAGGCAACTCTCTGCTTTCTGTCTTTCCCCTTCTCTTCATCACCTCATCTGCTTTCTCTTTCTCTCGTTTTTCTTCTCTTTCTGCAACTTCTCAACCTCTCCAGCTACACACTCTCTCTCTGGTCACTTTTTCTTTCCTCTCTCTTTCTCTATCTATCAATTTTCACCCACTTTCGTCCCCTCTAACTTCTTTTTTGTTTGTTTGTTTGTTTTGTGTTTGTTTAGACATCTGCCTGCCTGTTGCATGCTTGTTACTCTCTCTCTCTCTCTCTCTCTCTCTCTCTCTCTCTCTCTCTCTCTCTCTGTGTGTGTGTGTGTGTGTGTGTGTGTGTGTGTGTGTGTGTGTGTACAGTGAATGAACACACAGAAGGTGCTGTTGCCTGGGTAACACTCCTGCACAATGCTCTCTCTCCCTCTCTCAATCTCTCCATCATGTGCTTTCCCTTTTTTCTCCCTGTCCACTCTTCCCCAGCTTCTCCCTCTTGCTTTTCTCCTCAAACCATTGCACTTCCTCTTTCTCTCTATTCCTTCTTTCCCTCTCCTCATCTCTCATTGCTTCTCACATTCTTTCTGTTGTCAAAACAATGTCATTGGACACATAAATAATCATGGGTAATAAACGTGGTAATAAATGTTATAAAGTGTGTTACCTTCTCTCTTTCTCTGCCTGGTGTTTGTGGGTGATGTGGTGCTGTATCAGCACAGAGACCCAGACGTATCAAGTCCGAGTCAGGACTGAGACCAGGACGGATCTAGCCCTTTTCCACCAGCAGAACTCTAGCTCCTCTTCTGGGTCCATTCTTGGGTCCTTGCTGCTCTCCAGAGACCACTTTTCCACTAGTTTTGATGCAAAAAATAGTATTCGTCATCAGCAGGGGGTGCTGTGGGGGCTGGGTTTCAGTGTCGCTGCGTTTGAATTCAGCTCCAGATTCAGGACAGAGTCATGGTTTATCCACTCTCAGATCAGAGAACAGAGAGAACACTGAGAACAGAGAGAGAACGGTGAGAACAACGAGAGAACAGAGAGAAAACAATGAGAACAGTGAGAGAAAAATGACAACAGAAAGAACAGTGAGAGAACAGAGTGAGAACAGAGAGAGATCAGTGAGAGAAGATTGAGAGAACCGAGAGGGAAGAGTGAGAGAAAAGTGAGAACAATGAGAGAACAGTGAAAACAGAGCAAAAACAATGAGAATAGTGAGAGAAAAATGACAACAGAAAAAACAGTGAGAGAACAGAGTGAGATCAGTGAGAGAAGAGTGAGAGAACCGAGAGAGAAGAGTGAGAGAACAGTGAGAACAATGAGAGAACATAGAGAAAACAATGAGAACAGTGAGAGAAAAATAACAACAGAAAGAACAGTGAGAGAACAGAGTGAGAACAGAGAGAGATCAGTGAGAGAAGAGTGAGAGAACTGAGAGAGAACAGAGAGGACAGGGGAAAAATACTTTATTTCAGGCTCTCAGCTATTTCTCAAGCTTCTTTATCTCGACTCACCCATGGAACCTACTGCTGTGGAACAGAACCGATTCCATGTTGATGGAAAAGGGATAATCGAGACCAGGACAGTGGCGCTGAGAACCGCAGGGTAGACCTTTGAATGCTCATAGAAAAATAAGACTGAGTGATCCTTGTCAGCCAATCAGAGCCCAGGTTGGATTGTATTCTATGCGAGTGTATTCACTGTGAATTAGTGATGACAGAAAAGAGTTCTCACACAGAGAAGCCACACTGGGCCCGTCTCCAGAGCAATTTCCTCATCCACCTCACACTGAGACCGAGACCTGACTTTAGAATTACACTCTAGGGTTACATTATTCATTACTGATAAGCATTTGGATCCTTCGTTTCATATTTCAGAGGGCTTCCGGGGTTAAAACCCAAAATCCAGCCATATTTATGCCTCTCCGTGTATCTGTGTGAAATGAAGTGACGGCAGCACTCTGCAGAACAGAAACAGTCCATCTGCTCTTTCATCGGAATTCTCCGGAATGATGGAGCTGAGGAGATGAGGACGCGTCCGAGCACAAGGCCCTGCTTTTATTAGAAGACCATTAGATATTAACTCCTGGAAGAGGGCTGGAATTGATCAGCTTTAATACAGTCTCTCTCTCTCTCTCTCTCTCTCTCTCTCTCTCTTTATTTCTACTCTTTCTCTCTCAATCTTCTGTTTCTGTTTCTTTCTTTTCTCTTTCATTTTGTCTCCCGTCTATCTCTCCCACCTCTGTCTCGTCTACTCTCTACTTCTTTTTCTCTCTTTGTCTTCCCACTCTATCTCCCTCTTTCATTCCTTCTGCATCTTTGTCTTGCTCTCTTCTACTTCTCTCCCTTTTCCTTCCCCACTCTCTCATGTGCTTGTTTTTCTTCTTTCTATTTACCTCTGTATCTCTATCTCTTCTTTATCCTTCCTTCACCACCACCACCACACACACACACACACATACACACACACCCCTCTCGTTTGTTGTTCTGATGGTGATCAGTTCATACAGTAGTGAAGTCCACTGTAACTGTATGTAAAGTTGATGAGCTGCAGATTGTAACCCCCCCTGGTGTTGAGAAAAAGAACTGCACGGTGCTTTAACCACAGCCAGAACATTAGAAACGGAGTGATGAGTCATCCTAATTTCAGCTGCTATTCTTCACCTGGGATCAGCTCTGAAAATGAAAACCTTAATTTATCACCTCTGTAATTCACCACAGCCTGGAGTTTACGGGTTATTTTGGGGAAAGGCCTGTTTTTTGTTTTTTTTTTTAACTCCGAGGGATAAAAAGCTCTGGTGCTGTGAAATACTGAGAACATGAACAACAGAAAGAAACATGAATTGAGATACGTTTGCGGCACAATAGCGTCTTTGTGAAAGTCACTGCTGTGATTTAACTGCTCTAATAACTAAAGCCTGACAATCATTCATTCACTCGTTCATTCGTTCATCTAATGTCACTATTTCATCCTGATCAGTGTCACAGTGGGTCCAGAGCCTACTTAGAATCAATGGACACTGGATACAGTCTGATATACCTTCACACACTCACACAATCACATCTGTGAATACCTTCACACACCCACACACTCTCACACACACATCTGTGAATACCTTCACACACTCACACACTCACATCTATGAATACCTTCACACACTCACACTCACATCTGTGAATACCTTCACACACTCACACACTCACATTTATGAATACCTTCACACACTCACACGCTCACATCAATGAATACCTTCACACACTCACACCTGTGAATACATTCACACACTCACATCTGTGAATACCTTCACACACCCACACACTCACACACACACATCTGTGAATACCTTCACACACTCATCCAGTCACTCACACACTCACACCTGTGGATACCTTCACACACTCACCCAGTCACTCACACACTCACACCTGTGGATACTTTCACACACTCACCCAGTCACTCACACACTCACACCTGTGGATACTTTCACACACTCACCCAGTCACTCATACACTCACATCTGTGGATACTTCCACACACTCACCCAGTCACTCACACACTCACATCTGTGGATACTTCCACACACTCACCCAGTCACTCACACACTCACACCTGTGGATACTTCCACACACTCACACCTGTGGACAGTGTCACACACTCACCCAGTCACACCTGTGGATAGTTTCACACACTCACCCAGTCACTCATACACTCACACCTGTGGATACCTTCACACACTCACCCAGTCACTCACACACTCACACCTGTGGATACTTTCACACACTCACCCAGTCACTCACACACTCACACCTGTGGATACTTTCACACACTCACCCAGTCACTCACACACTCACATCTGTGGATACTTCCACACACTCACCCAGTCACTCACACACTCACATCTGTGGATACTTCCACACACTCACCCAGTCACTCACACACTCACACCTGTGGATACTTCCACACACTCACACCTGTGGACAGTGTCACACACTCACCCAGTCACACCTGTGGATAGTTTCACACACTCACCCAGTCACTCATACACTCACATCTGTGGATACTTTCACACACTCACCCAGTCACTCACACACTCACACCTGTGTATACTTTCACACACTCACCCAGTCACTCACACACTCACACCTGTGGACAGTGTCACACACTCACCCAGTCACTCACACACTCACACCTGTGGACAGTGTCACACACTCACCCAGTCACTCACACACTCATATCTGTGGATACTTCCACACACTCACCCAGTCACTCAAACCTGTTGACAGTTTCACACACTCACCCAGTCACTCACACACTCACACCTGTGGACACTTTCACACACTCACCCAGTCACTCACACACTCACATCTGTGGATACTTCCACACACTCACCCAGTCACTCACACACTCACACCTGTGGATACTTCCACACACTCACCCAGTCACTCACACATTCACACCTGTGGACAGTGTCACACACTCACCCAGTCACTCATCCAGTCACTCACACACTCACACCTGTGGACAGTGTCACACACTCACCCAGTCACTCACACACTCACATCTGTGGATACTTCCACCCACTCACCCAGTCACTCACACACTCACACCTGTGGATACTTTCACACACTCACCCAGTCACTCACACACTCACACCTGTGGATACTTTGACACACTCACCCAGTCACTCACACACTCACACCTGTGGATACTTTCACACACTCACCCAGTCACTCATACACTCACATCTGTGGATACTTCCACACACTCACCCAGTCACTCACACACTCACACCTGTGGACAGTGTCACACACTCACCCAGTCACTCACACACTCACACCTGTGGATACTTCCACAAACTCACCCGGTCACTCACACACTCACACCTGTGGATACTTTCACACACTCACCCAGTCACTCACACACTCACACCTGTGGATACTTTCACACACTCACCCAGTCACTCACACACTCACACCTGTGGATACTTTCACACACTCACCCAGTCACTCATACACTCACATCTGTGGATACTTCCACACACTCACCCAGTCACTCACACACTCACATCTGTGGATACTTCCACACACTCACCCAGTCACTCACACACTCACATCTGTGGATACTTCCACACACTCACCCAGTCACTCACACACTCACATCTGTGGATACTTCCACACACTCACCCAGTCACTCACACACTCACACCTGTGGATACTTCCACACACTCACACATTCACACCTGTGGACAGTGTCACACACTCACCCAGTCACACCTGTGGATAGTTTCACACACTCACCCAGTCACTCACCTGTAGACACTGTCACACACTGAAGGTTCCTGGTCATATTTAGCATTAAAGTCCTGCTCTGAAAAGACATCCGTGAATATTGCACCTGACCTCAGTGTCAGAGTTAATGAATTTATTAAAGGATCTGGATCTAATCTCCACATATGGCTTTTATTTCATTTATATTTGAACAGCTGGATTAAAATTCATGCAGGAGTCTAGAGAGAAGAAAAGGCCAGATTTGAGTAATGTGTTTAATGTGTTACTAAATCTGATATCAGGGCCCAGATGTGCACAGAGTCACCAGATGTGTTCAGGACATGAGTGTTACCTACTATGTGTTTTTAAATAGAAGGTGTTTGTAGAAGGACATTTAACTCTTTATTGTTCCTAATTTCAGCCTGTTGTGAGGTAAATCCACTCTCGTTTACATGAGTGTGTGGCGACTGAATATTACCACAATGCAGATGTTATATTGTTTTTCTCCCTATGTTTCCTCATATTTTTGTAAACATTTTCCTGTTAATTTTGAATTCATTTGAAAGTCATTTGAATTCAATTCATTCATCTTTTTATCTTCTGTAAGCGCTTCCTTCTGATCGGCGTCACACTGGGTCCGACTGCAAGGCAGCAACACACACCCGGCGGATACTCCTTTCAAGTGGTGTCGGTTTTATCATAAAAATGAGCTTCCCACCAGGAGGAGCCACATGGACATCCTCTGAAGTCCGACACATCGGAAATTTTGATACAGCACGAAATGGTCGAGTTGAGATTTAAACACCATTTTGTCGCTGTCCAAAGAAAAACATGAATCTCCCAAAATAGTAACTTTACAGGAGAAGGAATAAACCTTCTTAACCCTCAGTGGAAGTCAATGTAAAAAGATTTAATTCGGACTAATTTTGGAGTGTTTCTATTGGTCAGTTCATCGTGAAATTTACACACAGTCTGAAGGACATCAAATGATGCCGTAAACTAAACATCTGCAAAAAAAAATAGAGATATATGCTTTTCAGCAAGAACTCAAAAAATAGTGTACAGTTTGTACTTAACTCTAATGTAATGTCAGTTTTGAACATCCACAATGAACTCAAAAACTGTAGAAAGGCTAAAATCAACACGAAGCTGCATAGAAATGCTTGACAGCATCCTTGATTTTTTAACTTCCCACACAAACCATATGAACTCAAACAAGCTTAGGGAAAGAGTTGGACCTCGGAGAAAACTACCACACGAGTTGCACTTGAAAGCAGCAAGAGAGCCGGTCAATCACAGGGCAGCAGTTCAGTTCAGTTCAGTTGAATAAAACTGAACCCTTGTGTGTGTGATATTGAGCCGTTTGCTAATTCCTACCAGTTTCTGATGTTGTTTTCCCTCTGTTCCTCTGCTCCAGCCCCCTGCGAGGCAGATACTTTTTTTTGTCACAGCAACATGTGCATCAACAACTCACTGGTGTGCAACGGAGTCCAAAACTGTGTGTACCCCTGGGACGAGAACCACTGTAAGGGTGAGTAGGAGCCTTACAGTAATAAAGTGCCACTTTAATGTGATCACAGTTGTAATATTTTAGAGCCAGAACACCAAGTGTCCCCTAGATTTACACTATAGGGCCAACGGCTCGTAGAGACTCTCTGGTCCATTGTTGTATGTTTGAAAGAAAGGTATGAGCTGGAGTTTGTTCATTTTTTGCTGATGTGAGTCTCTCTTTTCTGCCACGTAAACAATAGCGAGGTCGGGTATTGGTGTTGGATTGGTTGTGACATTCCAGCTCATCCCACAGGTACTGCATGCAGGTCCATGACTCCACAATCAAATGCTGGGAAAATTAAACCTCACTAACCCACAATTGGCTTTTGACATTCTCTGGAGTGAAGGATCCCTCTGCATTATTTTGGTGTAAGGTGGAGTCCTGAAACTAGCCTCCACCATCAGTACACTGTCAGAAATAAGTACTGTACAGGTACATTATTGTCACTAAAGGTATATTTAAAGGTACAGCACTGGTGTTAAAGTCCTGTTGTGTTCAATAAAGGTTCATTACATTCTCTTCTCCAGAAGGAGAGGGGGATCTCTGTAATCTTCCATTATACAACTGTGGAGATTATAAGAACTTAATATAAATCATGGACATGAAATGAGGCGTATGAATACGACTTTAAAATCTACAAATAATATAGAAAATGGTATAATTATGTTTGTTAACTAAAGGTACTGAAAAAGTACCACATCTGACCTCAGCAATACACTCAGGCCATCACATCCTCTGCAGAGTTTCCCACATCTCCTCTAAAGCCTTCCCAGAGAAGTAGAGGCCGTCACTGCTGCCCAGATGAACAAACTCTTCACACACACACTTCAATTCAGAAGACCTTTGCTCATATTATGTATTTAGCACTGGATGAAAAAGTCTTACTTTCATTATAACAGTCCTATAGTTGTTCCTGGGAATCACTGGAGTCTTGAAAGCGCCTCTGTGAATTTTAAGGCCTCAGAGAAACAAATGTTTTCACCCGCAGCCACTCGTTTATCTCACAACGCCTGCATTCAGGTCAGATATGAAAATAACCGTGATTTATTGGAGCTGTCTGAGCACCTGTGGGTTTTTTATCGCACACTGCCACAGTGAGCCTCAAGCTGAATATCATCGCTCTCCTAAAAAAATGGAACTCCACGGTTTTTCATTTTAATTTTCCTACATCATTAGAAAACAGGAGCTATGCTTTGCACCGAGGGAAACTTGGACCAATAGAAATGACTTGGAATAAAGTCGCTTTATATTAAATAGCATTAGAAATAATGATAATTCATGCTGTATTTTATAAAGATGCCACTTTGGAGATGTGTGGGGTTTGTTTGTAGAAACTTCAGTGGCGTCTGTTTGTGCTGTTGGTGCAGAAAAATTTAGACACAGCTCATGAGTCGCAGATTTGGCTGTGAATCCGTCTGCAGTTTCTTTCTCAGTGAAACACGTGGACCATAAAACAACATGTTTCCTATTACAAAGACTGTCTCTCCGTGCTGTAGCTACACTTCAGTAAGCTTCAAATTTATAGCCCTCAGGATCACTATCCAGCAGTATATCTCTATATATACACAACACGGCCAAAAACTCATGGATACCTGCTCCTCCGACATTTTATTCTGTATTTTATTCAGTAGTTTAGCTTTGTCTGTGCTAAATTAACAGCTTCTGGGAAGGATTTTAGTAAATGTTGGGAAATTATTGTGAGGATTTGATGGCATTTTGCCTTTGCAAGAACATTAGTGAGGTCAGCACAGAAAATCATTAAGCAGCGCACATGAGCCTAAGGTCACCTTGTTCAATGCCAAGTGTGGGCTAGAAGGGTGTAACCCCCTTGTGGACACCTTTTCAACCAACATTTCTCTTGAAATGAAGGGTATTTCTCCGGAGTTTGTTCTTCTTTGCTGCAGCATCAGCTTTTAGCCTTCCAGGAATTTCATTTGGGAATCAGGTGGCAGTCAAAAGAGCATCAAAAATGACCTTCACGACTTTAGTTTGCTGCTCTCAAGTCGGTTTACATTGGAAACCAGTCTACTGTGTTTATGAAGCCCCAGTGTCTGTAAATGAGTTAAAAAGCAAAGTGTCTCGGTCTAGTGTGCTAATATTTCTCCTCTATCTCTGTCTCTCTCTCTGCTCATGGCAGAATTATCTGGAGGTTTTTTTTACTCCAAACATTTAAAAGCAATTCCTTTTCCATAGGTGGATAATACTGATTATTTATGGTGTAATTGTTTCCAAATTCGGGAGACTGCTAACTGCATTAATGAACGAGTTACAGAGTTAAATTCCAGCGACATCCAAACAAGAGTTGTTTTTGTTCCTCAAACATACCGTTCCACCTTAAAAGATACAGAGCTTCTGAAAGTTAACAAACCAGAGAGAACTGGGTTTCCCAACAATCGTAGACGTCCCCTTTGTGTGTGTGTGTGTTTTCACAAGAAGTGTTCTCCCTGTGTCTGCGCGGGTTTCCTCCTCGCAGTCCAAACACACACGTTGGTAGGTGGACTGGCTACTTGACAGTGTACATAGGTTTGTGTGTGTGAGTGAACGTGAGAGTGCGTGGTTGGTGAACTGGGTAAGTGGTTGTAGACAATGAATGAATGAATGAATGAACAAGACAATGTAACTCAACCCACATTTTTTGCCTACAACTGCATCTAATCAGTTTCAGTTCAGATTCCTAACTCATCTGGTGTGTGTATATATCATTATTGTGTGTCCAGAGAAGAGGAAGACGAGTTTGCTGGACAACCTGAGCAACACAAATGGTGCAATCATCGGGGTGACATGCTGCGTGGTGCTGGTGCTGTTGGCCGTGTCCGTGACCGTGCAGATAAAGCAGCCCAGGAAGAAGCTGGTGCTGCGGCGGGACGATCTGGACACCACCGTGTTTCAGGAGGTTTTCCAGGAGCCGCCCCATTACGAGCTGTGTGCCCTCCGCAGCGCCACCGAGCTGACAGACGAGCTGGAGAGCGTCCAGCGTATCCGTCGGGCCTCGTCGCGCTGCGTTTACGAACACCACTGTGGCTCCACCCCCGAGAGCCAGCCCCCACCGCCTCCCGGCCGCCCGCTGCTGCCCCCTGCGGGACAGAGCCGCCGCAGCATCCTCGTCATGAAGCACAGCTACTCGCAGGACGCCTGCGAACTGGACGATGAAATGGACGACGTCCCGTCCACCAGTCACCGCCTCGCCAGGCACGACAAGGCCGTGCAGCGGTCAGTATCCATCGACTTCTGATGGACTTTCCTCTGTTTTTCTCATTTTTTTCATTTTTCTTACACATTTGATCATTTTTTCACTTTTCAGTCCTTTTTTTGTTGTTTAAGAGGAAGCAAAGGACTTCTGACTTTCATTTCCTGTTCATTTGTTTCTTTTTGTTCATTTTTAATACTTCGTTCAGCTTTTTTTGTCTTTTCTTTTGTCCATAAATTATTTTTTTTCCTTTTGTAATTGTTTCTGTTCCCAGATCAGGTTACACACAAGACTATTAATATATACACAACACTCAACCATAACATTATGACCCCTCCTTGTTTCTACACAGCTTCACTGACCACACAGGAGCATTGTCTACAATTACAGACTGTAGTCCCGAATCGCTTGTTGTATCTAACAGACTGGACAGTGAGTTTAAAAATTCCAACAGCACTGCTGTGTCTGATCCACTCGTACCAGTGCAACACACACTAATGCTGCTGTGTGGTCAGTGGAGCTGAGAGAATGGACAATGACTGTGGAAAAAAGGAGGTGGTCATAATGTTATGGCTGACTGGTGTATGTATATAAAGAGTTGGTGTTGAGAGGGTCCAAAAGTGTGAGATCACATTGAAAATCAGCCTTTTCATTTGTTTCAATCTGGAAATAATGTAAATGACATTTTTAATAAAAGATTTAGAAGCATCTTCACTTTGTTTTGAAAATTTAAATAAAAAAATGTGATTGTTTTTTATACTGATCTCTTCCTCTGAAGCTGATATTCAGAGCTTAAATTAAAAGAGGACCTTCCCAGATAATAATAAATGCTGAAATTCTTGAAAAAACATATTTTATTTTTCAATGAAATTGAAATATTATGTAATATTATCCATAATAATAAGTTGCATTTTATTAGAAAATAATGCAAAATAGAAGCATTATCATTAGTGGTCTCAGACTTTTTTGACCCCACTGGACAGTTCTGTGCAAAAGTTTCTACAGTTCTTTTGAAAAATTACATGTTTTGTTGTTTTTCTGAGCGAAAAACAGACACAGCATCTTTAAAAATGAGAAAGTGGAGCCACCTTGTGAGAATTTTTGGCATGAGTGAGGATGTACATGAGTGAGTCAGTGAGTCACTATGTATGTGAGTGAGTGACTGTGTATTGAAAGTGACTGAGTGGGTGAGAGTGGTTGAGTTAGTGAGTATATACATGTATGAGTGAGTGAGTTAGTGAGTGGAAATGAGTATTTGAGTGGGTGAATGAATGAGTATGTGAGTGAGCGAGTGAATATGTACAGGGTGAATCAAAAGCCAAAGGACACCCTTTTACCTGAATAGCCCAGCAAGTAAAGGAGTGAAGGCCTATCTTTTAGGCTACGTTCAGAACATTCCCGCCATCTTGAAAGCCGCCATATTGAATCAAGGGCAAATTTCTCCAGTGGAAAAGTGGTCATGTAGCATATCATATGATGTAGCACATTTTTGTGCAGTTTCTGTTTATTTGCGTTAAATTATTGGAAATGAATATCAAATGTACCATAACTTTTGCACAGGCCACTTTCCTCTTCCCAGAAAGTCCCATAATAAACAGTGATATTTATTGAAATAAAATATCACTTAGGGCAGCACTGTGGTGCAGCTGGTAGTGTGTTGCAGTCACACAGCTCCAGGGTCCTGGAGGTTGTGGGTTTGAGTCCTGCTCCGGGTGACTGTCTGTGAGGAGTGTGGTGTGTTCTCCCTGTGTCTGTGTGGGTTTCCTCCGGGTGAGTGTCTGTGAGGAGTGTGGTGTGTTCTCCCTGTGTCTGCGTGGGTTTCCTCCGGGTGACTGTCTGTGAGGAGTGTGGTGTGTTCTCCCTGTGTCTGTGTGGGTTTCCTCCGGGTGCTCCGGTTTCCTCCCACGCTCCAAAAACACACCTTGGTAGGTGGATTGGCGACTCAAAAGTTTCCATAGGTGTGAGTGAATGTGTGTGTGTGTTGCCCTGTGAAAAACTGGCACCCAATGATTCCGGGTAGGCGCCGGACCCACCGTGACCCTGAACTGGATAAGCAGTAACAGATAATGAATGAATGAGTGAAATATCACTTAGAAAATCAACAAAAGCATGGCGTACCCAAACCTTTGCACTTGACTGTATAAACACAGTGTTCAACAACAAATAACATAAAGAATGTGCACTGGGTGTTATTATAATCAATATATTTGCATCCTTAAATACTGCTGTTGTGAACAGTTATAAAGTACATGCGTATATAGAATATGTACAGTTTAAATGTCAGCAGTGCATATATTACATTACTATCTAATAATTTATTCTTTTTAATGCAGTCTCAGGCCTCATTTTAATTTAAAGAGGCTGATTAAATGGCAAAGGAAAAAGCCTAAAGGCAACACAAGGTCCAGGCTCTATTTGAGTTACTGCTCAAATCTCTTTATATGTCTAGATTCCAGCAACTTTACGGGATAAAGTGCCCATTTATTGAAGGTCATCTGCATTCTACCGGATGCATGAAGACACCTCTGGACCCTAACTGACCAACAGACACCTCTTTTGTTCAGAGGTTTATGTTTGATTTTTTTGTTTTGTTTTTCTGTTTTTCTGTTCAATATCTGTACAAACCTGTTTTTACTTTTTATTCTCTACACAAAGGGCTCGCAGGTTTGGTCGATGATTCCTTCAGATGTCTTTTTACGGCTATACGTACAGGCCAACTTGATTTGTCTATGAATAACATATAAAAGGAAATGTATACTTTCAGATACTTAAGTTGTTATAGTGAAAAAAAATTGCAAAATCTAGCATGAATTCTGAGTTTGAGATCAGTTTACACTGAGTTTTGCTCCCTTACTGCTTGAGAGTTTAGATGTTAACAAGCGGTAAACTAAGACCCTGTTTTCACCTGGTCGTTTCCTTTAATTTGTATCTGGATCATAACCTGACGAGACAATGAAGGTGTCTTCTTCTGCATTCAGCATCGTGCCCATTTAAGGAGATCTGGGTCTAAGCTCCATTTCTCTATGACAGAAAGGAATGAGATTTTCCTCTAAATATCACTGCTCTGAAATATGGGGACAGTAAACTGGACATATGACAAAAATCACTTGTTTAGTGCACATGCACATCAATGTGTGGAACTGGAGCCCTCCAACCTACACACTGTGAAACAAGACCACGCAGTCAGTCTTAAGTGCAATGCCTAAGTCAGAAAACATGGGATAAAACCAGCCGCTCTGATTCTGCTCTGCTTCTGACGTCGAGACTTTAGAATTGCCCCGCCCCCTCGTCTGAGTCTGTCCAATCACAGCGCTGGACACGTGTTTATGTGAGAGCACAAAGGTGAGGTTAAACACAGCAAAACAGACACAATGAGCACACAGAAATAAGAGCACTTAGTAAAAACGGAACCAAGAGAAACTGGCTAAAAACCAGAGCTTCTGCTCCTCACTGCTGTGCGCTCGGGGTGAACAGTGAGCGGCTCATTATCATTTAAAGGAACAGGTGCAGAAAGCAGGCGTTCTGAAGAGGGCTGTTTACACAGGGGGAGAACACTGCTGTTGGGGCTCATGGCGTTTGGACCAAAGCAGGTCACAGTCGTTTCATTAAGAACCAGAACTGTGTTCCACTGTAGAGAAGAATGAGAATATGTCAGCTGTAAAGAGCAGGAATATGCATAATGCTACATGAGCTATGAGCAAGCTAACAGTCTACACAGAATTGATGCCATGTGAAAATACATCCACTGTTGAACAGTACGACATATCAACTCCAGCTAAAATAACAGGATAGATTCACCATGTGGAGAAGGGTGTGGTCCAGTGGGTGGAGTCTTACTAATATACAAAATACAAAAGGGGCAGGAGTCACAGTAGTGGGAGGAGTTTTGATTAACGAGTGTGTCTTTTTTGAGATTAATGTATCTATACTTGTATAAAATCTGGTTAAAACGAATCTCACACCAATTCCATGAGCAGTTTGATGGATCAGATTTATTGTTTTTTTTCCACCTGTATGTTTCTGTAATCCTAATACTCAGCACTCATGAGACGACCAGGTGCAAACAGGGTCTAACTTTAAAAGAAGTAGAAGAAAGCCAGTTATTTGCATGCACATTGTGTGTGCTATGTTCAGTGATACTGAGAACCTGTCTCCTCCCGTGTGTGTGCATGCGGAGAGATGCCCAGAACTCAGATCAAGTGTGACTGATATTTCTTTCTATGCAAGAACACACATTGAGATATGAAATGATTAAATGTAAGAGCGGTGATATTTCAGGTTCTGCCTCATTGGGTCTCTAAGCAAACATGAGTCAGAGTACAACACAACTAGGGTGTGAGACAATCAGGTAAGACCTTTATTTTTAACAGAATACAAGTCCTTGATTTCTTATTATGTGTAGTCATCGTGATTCAGTGTTTTTTTTTTTTTTGTTCTTTTTCTCGGGTTTTTGTTTGTATTTGCTTTCTTTTTCATGCTCATGAAGATGGTTGGCATTTGGATGTGAAACCATCGGGACTGTCCTGTGAAATTTTCTTTGTTCCTTTTGCATTTTTATTTTTTAAAGTTTACTCTTTTATGTGGTCGTTGGCTTGTGTGCATGGAGAGTTTATAAGTTTCTGTTTCAGTGTTGAATTTCTTAAGCCAGACAGGAATAAATTTAAAGGAAATGTTTTAAAAATGAATGCACTGAAATGACTTAATTCAAATGTGTGCATCAATTGCACATTAATAAAATATATCACACATTTATATAATAAATAAGAATGCTAATAGCTAAACCCATTCTGACAAAATTATTTTTATAAATATGTTATATGTTTTATTCATGTGGAAACAGTTTACACATTTGAGTAAAGTTAAAGTAACACAATTATTCAGTGTGCAGAAAAGCACAAGACATTATAATGCAACATCTGTGTGTGTGTGTGTATGAGTTCACATGCATAAATGATGAGTTTCAACCCAGAGTTAAGACCTTGCCTGTCACAACACAGATTTACAAAAACCATACATGTTAAAAATTAATAGCAGCAGGGAATGAACTGGCGGAAAAGCATTGGCTCTTATTGTCTGCGATGGTGCATTGATGTTGCTTCATTAAGCGTATTGTGTGTGTATGTGTGTGTATGTGCTTTGTGTTGTTTTGTAACATATGCTCTGTTGTTGTGTGTCTTCGCACGTGTTTTACATTGTGTTGCATTGTCTCCATCATGTAGACTTCTAGAGAATAGTGCGATCCTGGATCAGTACGAACGAGCCTCAGTGAAATACGAAAACATGGAGCGGAGGTTTACGGCAGCGTGATGAGTTGGACATCTTAGAGACGAGCGTAGAACACAACACAGACGTAAATATCTCTGAGAAATGGACATGGACGTGGTAGAAAAGGAAAAAGACATGCTTCAATTCCCCTAAACTTGAATTTAGCAATTTAGTCAGTCGCCCTTTTATCAACGGTTTTTAAAGTCTGAAGATGTCAAATGTTATTTTTTGGGAAATTATTTAAAAAAAACTGTGAATTCCTGTTCATGATGTAGTGCATGGTTTTGTTATTTTGACATTAATTATGTTTGTTTTCTATGTACACTGGATAAACTCTCAGTATTGCCCATGGTTTTGATTCCCGTTATATATTCTACATATATTTCATCCATATAGAAGCATTTTTGCATGTTTGCATCTATCGGGCATTAAATTTAACAACTGATCACACACGTATCTTACACAGAACTACTTTATTGTAGAATCTAAGGAACAGCATTGTGATTTAAACTTAAACCCCTTTAAAAAGGCTAATTTTGTACTAACATATGCATGCTAAACCCTTAAAGAAACACGGTGCGGCAATCATAATTTAAGAATGATTTATATGACATTACTCTGAAAAAACAAATAAACAAAAAATAAAAACAATTTAAAAAAACAGGTGACCCAAAATACTATTATTTGCCACATTTTAGTGGCACATTAACTTTGTAAGCAAAGCTTTTTAGCTGTCTAAAAGTTGGACACTGTACCACCTTAAACACTAAGTTTATGTTTGTGTTTGCTTTATTAAATGAATGAAACGATACATTTTGGCAAATTGAAGTATTATATCCCTCGTCCTAAATCTTCAATCTTCTAAAAAATCAGAAACAGATGCAGTAATGTGATCGCTCTAATCTGAAATATTGCTGTTAGCATGTTGATTAGCACTTTGTGCTAAATTGAATAAATGCATTTCCAGTTTGAACGACAAATTGTTTGTATGTTTCCTCTGATACTAACATCTATGATTCTCTGTTAAAATTTAGTGCTGGCAACTTATTTTGTCACTAATTTGAATGATTTTTGAAAACATTTCCTCTGTCCCTAAGTGATCCAAATTAATAAAGTATATAAAAAAATTATTTTAAATAATTAAAAGAATAATTAATTAATTAAAAAGAATAATTCTGTTAATTCTCTCTGAAAAGGAAACTTTAGCAAAGACCATAGCACAAGTGACAAATAAGATGTAGATATATACTATATAAAATAGCCAGAATGTTTGCATTATGCTTTTTGCATAATATATAACGTTTGGCTTTATATTTTCACCCAGGCATTTGAACTCGTGTTATTATTTGAGAAATTAATAATTTCTTTTAGTACCACATCACAAAGGCAAGCTATTATTTCATGTATTATATACTTTTAATTTTTCTTAAATTAATCGGATCTATTTGCTTAAATATACCGTAAAATTTGTGTAACAGGAATGTTCAAGAAAATCATGCTAATGTGGCTATAAAAGACAATGAATTTAGCCACTACCAGTTAGCATGATGTCATAAGTGCCATAAATATACACTGGTAAGTGCTATAGGATGTGCCTATGCACTTTCATTCATTGTTAGCAATGTCCTTAGCATGTAGCAACACTGGCACTATCCCTTTAATTTGTATTAGCATTGTCAGAACAAAACCTTGTATCACCAATATGGTAGCTTTTCCAAAAAAAAAAAAAAAAGAGAGACAATATTGGAGATAAAAGGTTTTGTTCAGAGTTCCTACAACCTGATATTTGGAACCATGTTTTCTATTTTTCATGTGCAACATTCAGTGAAGATGTTACGTCATGTTGTCACTGTAGCAACAAAACCTTGTATCTCCAAAATGATAACATTACCAGAGAAGGACAACTTTGAATGGAAGTGAATGGAACCAGACGTCATTCAAAGTCTGTTTGGAACTTTTTTATTGGTCTGTTCATCATGTAATTTGGGTACACTGGAGCATCTGGAGTTTTCAGATAATTGAAATAAAATGAATGGAAAAAGGTTTTGTTTCTGTCAGGGACTATATGTAACGTCAAGGAGAAAATGGTGGATTTTCGGGGGTTTACCTAATAGTGTTTTCGATTTTTCTACAGGATGCTTCATTGTCCTGCATCTTTCCAAGTTTGAAAACTTAAGGACAAACTCGTAGCTCCATTCTCCAGACAGGACTGTTGCTTTTGGAGAATTTTAACAGCAATGTGGTTGAATTTCTCTGTTTGTCTTGAGCCTCTTGATTTTGGGCCGATGGCACTAACTTGTTCTTTTACACTGACTTCAAAACTGATAAAACTGAACTTTATTATCTCAGAGTCTGGAAGGTAGGCATCTGTCTGCAACTCCAGACAAAGAACTAATACCCGGGGGGTTGTAGGGGTGTTACTTGGGGCTAGGAATGTTTTTCAGGGATTTATTTTTCATTCCATGTTCATGTTTGTTAAGTTTTTTGTTTTCTTTTTTTTCATTGTGTGGAATATAAATCTGATGGTTTTTCTCTTGTGTCTGTTACAAAACAAAATAAAATGCTAAAATATCAATAATTATATCAGTACTGAATGTCTATGCCAATTTGTACGTTTCCTAAAGCAAATTAGCTTATCAACTGATAAGCAGATGCTAGTTATTTAAATCTGATCAGATTTTATGTGATTTGTTTTTCAATCTCAACCACAATCAATAGAAATCAATCAGCGGGTCTTGTCTATGCATACGTTAATAGAACAACAACATAAAAAATGTTATTGATAATGAAAGTTATTGACCGGTGACATGAAAGTAGATTACATCAGGTTTTTCTTTAGTTTTTTATTAAAATGACATGTCTGTATGTTTGTTTTATTAAAGGTCTTTATTTGATTCACTACACAAAACCTGGACATATTGTTTTCAATAAAGTTACATGAAGAATTCTGTCTAATTATTATTGCTTCAAACTGCTTCAAATTGCTTCAAATTTTCTTCATTATATTAATCCATTTTAATGTTTGTGTAATATGTGACACGCTGCAGTGCCAAAACCTGAAACATTTTAAAAATTAATTTAGTTCATTCATTGGTGCAGGATCCAAAACTGATCTTATATAAACTGCAAAAGATGCAATATCTTGTAAACATTTGATTTAATAGGACAAGTATCTGCATTCACTGCACTCAAAACACTACAACTCCCATGATCCTCTGCTACGCTGTGAAGTCAACAGAAATCAGGTCTAAACGTCCCATTTTCAACAAAGATAAAAGTATCTCAAAATATAAAATAACAGTGCATTTTGTTTTCACACATACAAAAAAATGCATATAAAAATGTATGTGAACACACTGGAAAGCACGTTCATATAGAAAATACTACATATCCCAGGATGCGCTGCTACACTGTGAATTTGGCGGCAATCAAAATATAAAAAATATAAGTCCCCTTAAATAAAAAAATATTTATTTTTATTTTGTAGAAACATATACGACTACTGCCCACTACTTGTTCACTTTTAACAATACTATTAACAGGTAATAACGAAGTATTTAATCAAGTTTAATCCAACATTATTATTATTTTACATCATCGTAATAAAGTGACACAAGTCACCGCAATTTTGAAAGGGCAAATTAGCCCTGTGTTTGTTTTCTGCAGAAAAGTGGTTCATGTGTTCACTGCCTTCCGTTTTTTTCTCCTGAAATTTAAAAGTATTATTTGTTCGCTTAAAGTCGAAGTAGTGAGTTTGTTGCCAGTATACCAACTACGTTCAGTTAAACCGCTAAGATCCGTGTTAGCTTGGTTTCTGGCAGGGGGTAACGTCAATCTCTATATTAGCCAGAATTAAACAACAACTCAGTTATCGTGTCCTAAAAGTTGTTATAATGGTTTATTCTCTAATGCTGAGAAGTGGGAGAGCTTTGCACTCTGTAGAGAACATCTTAAAACGTGTAAATGTCACTTCTCATCTACAAATGTCACCTTTGCAGGTGAATAATCCTGATTCGGTCCAGATAAAGTTTAATTATTCGCCCTTTGCTCGGTGGACGTGTTTGCAAGGAGGTCTTTCCTTTCAAAGTCGAGAATTTCATGTTGGAGTTCAGTGTAAAAACATTAAAGATCAACACAGAAAGGAAAGAACTCAAGTGTCGGTGCATAAACCGTCTTCTGGTCTCTCTGCGGGACAGAAAGGTTGGTTAAGGTGGTTTATTATGGCGTGAAATTCCAGATAATTTGCTGTAATGTCTTTATTTCAAGCCTGTGTTTTGCCTGGTTTGTCTCCAACAGTAAAGCGGGCTGGTAAGGACTTCACTTATCTGATTGTGGTGCTCATTGGACTTGGAGTCACAGGTGAGATGTAGTGTAGTTTGGGCGTGCAGTGATGGTCTACTGTATAAAACAACAAATATTAAGTGCTAATATCTTCTGGAAAATGTAACATTTTCAAAATACTTTTTTTTTTTTTAGTTTTTACTGGATTTTGTAGTCAGTCTAAATCATCTTAAAATGTAGTGCCTTGTTAATTCGTCTTAATAGGTCTTTTGGCCTGTTATGTAATATTCTGTTGCATAGCAATGAATCATGAATGATTACAGATAGTGGTTTGAATTCTCATTTGGCCAGACTGTTGCTTTTAATGAGTGTTGTAGGGTCTTTTTTAATATTATAAATATTTTCTTGATACAATATCTCGTAGGAGGACTTCTCTATGTCATCTTCCAAGAGTTATTTTCATCATCAAGTCCAAGCAAACTCTACGGGAAGGCATTAGAAAAATGCAGATCACATCCAGAGGTTGGTTAATTTGGAGAATGCTATCAGGAATCTGTGTAATGGAGTCTTTGTCCCAAGTTGAAGTGCAAGAATGCCATGTTTTTCATCCTTTTTTTTTTCTTCTTTTTTTTTTGGTTTTTAGGTAATTGGAGCTTTTGGAGAACCCATTAAGGGCTATGGAGAGACCACTCGCAGAGGCAGAAGACAACAAGTTAGGTATATTTATTTATGAATGAGTAACTTCTGCATTTATTCATTCATTGGATCTAAGTGCTTCATCCTGATCAAGTCTGGAGCTAAACTGAAATCATTGACACCATTGGACACCAATCCATCACAGGGCATTGCACACTCACCTAGTCACTCAAACACACACACACACACACACACACACACAAACACATACCTGGGAAAAGTTCCAGGCGAAAAACAGAGAAGCCAGTTAATAAGGCGATAAACAATGATAAAATGCTAATTACCATTTCAGATTTTCGCCACCTGCAGAGATCTGAAATAGTTAGAGAATCAGCACCAGGGTGAAATATGCAGCTTCTCGTTAAAGCGGAGACAACACAGATTCTGTAACACATAACAGAGCCTACGGTATTTTTATTAACTTTTCTCATGTAGTCATGGTGATGTGTTAGTTGTAGATGGTCGTTTTAAATGAAGAGATTTGATTAAAAGTGTTGCCATAGAGTGTTGTCTCGCCAGCTCTAGTTTAAATGTTTAAAAGATGTGAGTTGAGTGTCTGCTCTTCCTCCAGTCATATTGAATACATGAGAGAAGGACAGAAGTTCATGAGGCTGAAGTTCTACATCGAGGGCTCAGAGCCGGGACTGCGCGGAACCGTCCATTTAGAGTCAAGAGAGGTGCCGTTCAGAATCTCCGTCATATCGTATACAACCCCATTTCCATAACCGTACATTTAATATAAGATTATGTAGTCAAAGAAAATACATTTAAATATATTTACAAGTAATACATATAAGTTTAATGTGTTTTATGTTATTTCTCCTCTCACAGAATCCGGAGACGGGAAAATATGAATTCCGCTACATATTCGTGGACGTAGACACATATCCCAGGAGAACGATTGTCATTGAGGACAACCGATGAACACTTTCAGAAGAAGCTCTTGAAAAATATGAAATGAATCCAGGACAGATTCTCTTTAGCACTCAGAGTAATACGGAAACACTAACACCATACTGGCTTTTTGCTATTTGCTTGTATTTGACTACGTTTTCATGAACAGAAATGACAGTATTTAAACTAAGCCTTAGCAGAATTTTAAGATGTTCTCCAGATCTCATAATTTGGTGTTCTCTAGATACAGAGTTAGATCTTCAAATGAAATTGTAAGATATTTTTGAGCAAATTAAATGCTATTCATTTACACTGGGTCTGGCTTATACAGATTTTTATTTTTATTTTTTTCATATTTGTCATCACCTTGTGATCAGTTTGCAATTAACAGTTTCACAGAGTTTAAATGGTCCATTTACTGCCGCCACATTTGCGAGTCATTCTGGTTAATGATATCCACTTTATGAAATTGAGTGATTCCAGATAAGTGAAGAAAATTAAGCAGTGAACTCGCTGACCTCCTGGCAAGCTGCCTGTTTCCATTAGTCATTTATCAGCTTATTACATCCTAAAATTAGTCTTTCCTCAGGAAAGTAAGTGGCTTATTTAGTGGTACTGTTCTCTCGTGTAATTTGGATGACCAGGGAATAAACCAACATTCTGAGCACTATTTATTATTTGATAATAATTATATTATTATATTTTTGTATATGACATTTTGGCCATATGTGGAGTGTTTTGGAATGGGGCTGTTGTAATTTGAAAAGACCTAAAGGAAGCAAATGGATTGATGCCAAGCAATAAATAACATCAGTAATTACCTTAGCTCTTCTGTGTTTAAGAAACATTGCAAGCTGCATTTTGTACTTTTTTGTAGATGGTCTTTAATGGACTTTAAGTGTCTTAACCTTGGAGATGCTTATTCGAATCAATCTGATGATGTTTAATGGTCCTTTTACAGACTGGATGCTCGGCAAAATAAAGATGGAAGCAGCAATTTAATGACTCATTGTATTGACTTATGTTGTATGATGACTGTAATAGGCGAAGAAGAAATAAGGGGAAAGACTTGCATACATGTAAGCCTTCATAAGATAAGTTCTAAGAAGAATTCTGTAGTTTTATAAGTGCTTAAACAAAGATCCTCTACTCCAAATCGTGTTACTGAGGAGGCTGTCTTTCTTGATGAAGTCCAGTAGGGGGCGCTTATGTAAAGGCAAACCCACGAGATTAATTTCAAGGCCCTTTTCTACATTCAATATTTAAATTAATAATAAGAATGACCTTTTATTAATACCAGTAACTGCTCAACGACCTTTAGAGACAATATAATATAGGTAAGAAGCAGGTCAAATTATAAATCAATATTTCAGATCTGAGATTACAAAATGCGTAAATGTATTAAAATCTACATTTACGACTTATTTAACTTATTATCGGCATTATTTTCTTTAAGGGCAAGGGGGCGTTCTAGAAAAGCAGTAAGTTCCATATGTGGGGAACAAGGCCATCATTTGTGACACGCCCAGTGGGCGGTTCAGGTCAGTGACGCATGGAACTTAGTGGACGGACCTTAGCGACAGAAAAGCCAATGAACTTTTAATAAAGCCACGCCCACGTCTTCCACCGCCTTCCGAGGTTCTGTTTTCACTGAAGCAGGTTGTGACGTAAAGTTTGATTCAGTTTTGGGAACCGATTCCTAGAAAGT
The DNA here is from genome assembly GCF_029633855.1 of Hoplias malabaricus. NCBI lineage: Eukaryota > Metazoa > Chordata > Actinopteri > Characiformes > Erythrinidae > Hoplias > Hoplias malabaricus. The sequence continues at coordinate 16,243,947 of NC_089800.1, forward strand.
GTCCGATTCAATTAATTGAGCCCTTTCTTTGATTCACTAGTAAAGTTCTCTTCGTTCCCAAATCCTGAAAACAAAAGAAAAAGTACAAAGTAGCAGCGGTGGTCAGTGGAGTCTCTAAGAACATCTCTCTCATCACAGGAGCTTAAGTGTGGACCACTCTGTTCTTCTCTTCCTGGATATTTATTCTAAAATAAAAGTCTAAAGCCACAGAGTCAGTATTCGGCACATTACAAACTTAATAATAATGTCTAAAATGTAAACTAGTAGGTTAGTTCCTTATGTATATGCAAAACTATTCATTGATTCACTGTCTGTAACCACTTATCTAATTTAGGGGCACAGTGGGTCCGAATCCTACCTGGAATCACTGGGCACAAGGCACCAGCCCTTCTCAGGGTGACACACATTCTCTCACACAGGTCTCCACCCTGATGCCTCTGCTAGCAAGGTTAAATGCTGGATTTACAATGGAAAGGGACTTTAAGTACACACTTGACTAATATGTAACTATTTAATTCCAGTGATCACTGGAATATTAGGGCCATGCCAAGATTGATCCTTGATTTTTAAAACATATTTATCTTTAATTTGTACTTTACAGGACATCTAATATATCATAATATACAAATGTCATCAGTAACATTTACACGATTTTACACTTTTTCTCTGTGACTACGATTTAGATTTACATTAAGGTTGTTCTCAGCAGTTATTTCCCAGCAAGCACCTCTTTAGGGGGGCCCCAAATGGATGAACGTGGGCCGAGGGATCCAAGAGGGCTGTCGGAGAAATGTCTGTATACGGAGCCCATGTGGATCCATGTTCTGTTGTCTTAATTTAGAGAGCTGTGTTTCCAGGTGAGCTGGAACCCACCCTGGTCCCATCACTGAATCTGAAGGGCATTCATTTTGGGCCAACATTTAACAACTGGACAAAGTCTACAGATACCCTGCTGATCTCTACTTATTGTCCATTTTCAGCTCTCTGTACCATGTAGGTGGACTTAGTAGTTCTACAATTACAGACTGCATTCCATCACGATATGTTGTTGGAAGCAGACACCCGAAGAAGTCTGTTTCTGTTGAACTAGTGAGTCGGATCCCCTTGGGTTAATAACCTACAAAGAGTCGGTTCAGAAGAACAATTCGTTCACGAGTCGTTTCAACGGTCGAAGCGAGAAGATCATCCGCGCAGAAATATACACTTTATTGTTGTTCATCTCATGGAAAAGTGGATGAAATAAGATTCGTATTTATCTTTACGGTGTGGGGAATAAGGGTCACCAGCGTCCAGACGATTATTAGTTTTGTTTGGTTGATTCTTAGGCTCATTTTGTGCCTAAGCACATTTTTCTTCAAGCGGTCTTGTTAGCTGGAATGCTAACGGTCTATGCGTTTTATTCGGAGATTAGCTTAGCACGTCGGCTCGAGGTGAGTCACTTTTGTTAGCATAACAACAAAACTGTTTTGGGACTAGTTCCGACTATAAAACAACTAACTTACAAATAGAAAAAAGACAAAAAAATGTCTTTAAAGCGTTTGGTGAAGCTGGTATTGTTTTTCAAGGCAGACACAAATAATGATAAAAAAATCAAATCGCTAATAAACTAAACGAGACGTACGGTTTTTATTTTTGTGATGAACAACAATTATTTATGTTTTAATAATTTACAGCAGTGTTTTGATTTATTTTACAGACATTCTGAAGAACAGAAATCTCTGAAATTTTGAAGATGGACGTTATTGGGTAAAACAGGTGAAGTTAAAGCAGTTTATTTTGTTGTTTTTTAGTCATTATTAATACACGTCTTGGCCAAATTTAAATCACACCCAACATTTCTACGTGAACTGCTCTCTCTGACTTTACATCTACAAGGTGGACCAACGAGGTAGGAGTGTCTCAGAGTGGACAGTGAGTGGACACAGGGTTTAAAAACTCCAGCAGCACTGCTGTGTCTGATCCACTCGCACCAGCACAACACACACTAACACACCACCACCATCAGTGTCACTGCAGCGCTGAGAATGATCCACCACCACATCACACCTGCTCTGTGGGGGTCCTATGTATGAGTTATTATTTTGAAATGATGTAGTAGACAGCAAAAAGTACATTATTGTTTCTTTAATTTCATTTGTTTATTATTTATTTTCAGCCAGACTGACTGCAGATTGATTATGATATCAGATTCTTACTGAGGATAACTATGGAGCTGTACTGGTACATGTAAGTATTGTAAAGGCTAATTCTGGTCATCATTATCACTTCTGGCTTTTATTTAATTGATCAGTGAAGGCTCATCATTTATCATTCCCACAGTGTTAAACTTGGTACAGTGAGCAAAAATGCTATTTAAAGTTGCTCTGATGGTTTAAATTGGTGTCACTTGAGGGACTTCTAAAAGTACACATGAATGTTCTTGATTATGCTTAAGGTTCATAGAAATACACCAAAGCAGATTTGATGTTGTTTGATTTTTGTAAAACATCATTAAATCTCAGAGTTAAGTGTGATTTTAAACATGCAGTTAGAAAAGCTTTCTTACTCTTTATCTAACAAATTTAATAACTATTTTGTCAGGCACACAATTGTCTATTTTGGAGCATGCTGTCCAATCAAAAACATGTATCACCATTGTTGTCTATTTTTAGTTTACTACTTCACTTGAACACCACAGCTGTCCTTCACGTTGTAAAAAAGTTCATGATGAATGGACCATTAAAAATGCTCAAAAATGTCTTGGAATAAAATAATTTTATGTTGATTTTCCCTTTCCTGTTACGTTACTATTTTGGAGATACATGATTTTGAATAAATAAATGAGCATCTGTTCTGAGAGCCTGCATTTGTGAGATATATGTAATTGTTTTGAAATCTAGTAAGTGAATGGATAGTCTGGAGGTTTACAAATTGTGTGATGGTTGTTTATTAAATGTATTTTTATATTCATCCTTACAGAGTTGTCATAATATTTATTATGATAAAGATCTTCTTCTACATATGCTGGTACCGCTCAAGACAAAGACAGCTAGCAGCGTATCTCAGTAATCCCCGAAATGCACAGATCGTTATTGTGGGAGGAAGAGCCTACCTGCACCAGATGTGCGAGAGACAGAATGTAAGTGTTCTACCTTTACATCCGGCACATCTGGAATTTACCTTCTGTTTCTGCACTGCTGACGCTGGTCCAGGTTTTCAGAATTTAATAATTTCTTATCAGGTCAAAGTCCCAGCCAGGCTGAATGTAAATATTAGGGTTGGCACAGTACCAGCTTTTCTTTTCTTACACTGATAATGAAACCATGTGCGTCAGACATTACCAACACTAATTCATAATTTAGTTTATTTATTTATTTATTTATTTATTTTTCTTCTATTTTTTACAATTATTGTAGATTGGTTAATTTGGTAATTCAATAATACCCTCCTCAGAGTATTTAATAACAGCAGAAGGCACAGGTACGATGATATAACACCTTTTAAATGCTTCTTAATTTATGTTGTTCATACTGGCTCAAGTAATGAGAAACACAAGTTTACTGGTAACAAAAGAACCCCTGAAGCAATAAAAGATCAAAAATAAAAAGATGAATACAGGTCTTGATTTTAGTCATGATATGTTGACTACTACTAAAAACTAGGCATGTTTGAGAAAATGACCTCCATTTCTGAGACATCTTCATTTATTATTATGTAAAAAAGCAACAACTGTTATTAAAAACTTGGATTGTAGTGGTCTCAGTTCAGTGAAACTGTGTCATTTATACCCACAGCTTAAAGAGGTTGGGGAGTTTTAATGAAAATGCTGATCTTTGTTTTCACAGTCATGCATTTTGTAGTGTGGGTACTTACGGAAAAAAGCGCAAAGCCACAGCAAAGATCTGTCAGACCAGTGATGGGGCAGGCAGTTCACATCTCACTTCCCGTAACCGATGGAAAAAGTTCTCAGAGACTTAAAAAGCACATTTATAAGACTTCCCTGGTTAAGAGCATCTGCTTAAGACATAAATATAAACACACCCAAAGATGTAGTGTTGAACCAAACTTTTCATTGTTACATGACCACTTTTAGAAATGAAGTGGCTCTGTTAGTTACTGTGCCTTTAAGACATCTACATGTAAACTCCTTTAAGTCAAGTATACAGTGATACTGTGGCAGGGCGTATTTTTAGCTCTTACCACAGGAAATCCTCAATTCAGCAGTAAAACAGCACAACACAGATTAAGATGCTGAACTCTTTTAACTATATTATGTAAAAGGCTGTAAAAGACCTTGAGTTTTGATTTTAATGCGGATGGATCAACCATTTTTCTATATCGCTGTACAGGCTCAGCAAAATGTGTCATATTGTATATTATCTCTTAAACTTTGTCTCTTTAAGATCACTTTATCTGATCTTTGTTTGACATCAAACAAACACCTCAGCTGGGGAAACCTCGTGAAACAACCCAACACAGTGCTGCTAAAAACCTATATCACTGTAATGTTGAACAGTAGAATCACACCAGGAGGATAGAGCTGTAATGATTATGTAGTATTTGTGTTATTGTAGTTGAGTGCATCCCGTGACCTTGACAGCTACGTCTTCAGTTTGGTTTATACACGTTAAAACTGTATACATTGTAAATAAGAAACACCTACATTGTTCTAGCAGCCCCTCTGTGATCCAAGTACTACATTAGCGCAAAACCAACACTCACTCACCTGCTTAGGCACCATAAAGAAAACAATCCTATGTGGGTATTTCAATAATTTTTATAATACTTAAAGTTTTCATCTAATGATTGACAATGTTACAGTGATTTCAGAGTAAAAATACAACAATATGTTTATTCTATTAAGCACAAATTATTTAAAATGACATTGTCTGAAGGTGCAGAAGGCCATAAGGCCTCCCCTTTGCAAACTGTCCTGGTCTGATTTGTATTTTTACTGGATTTAAGCAAATGTAAATGCATTGGTTAAGTTTGACTGAAAATTTCAGTTCAGGTTCTCGCTCTGTTTTAATCTGCTTGGCCATACGGTTGTCTGACATTTGTTTTGGGAAGTGTAATAAGCCATTGTTTCCCACGTCCTTCCCGGCATTGCCACTTCTCAATTATCAGTACTCTTACTAAGGCAGGACATGGTTTATCAAACAGCTTTCACCTGGAGTCATATTCTGGCAGAAAAATCATTAGAGCCTTTAATACCCCATACTTTGCTGCCAGTTTACACTGTGTTTTCAGGAGGAAGAATGGCAATTAATATCCTCCATCTCAGTGTGTTTTCATATTTGATATCTCAGCGTGTGGGTGATTTTAACTCCCACTTCTGCTCTGTTCCTCAGACATCAATCTGGCCAAGTTGGTACGGAGTTCAGGATGACGGATCTGTGGGTGAACCCTCCGCCTCTCTTCCTCCGGCTTCATCTCTCTCCCATCTAGACATGCCTCCTCCATACGAGGCTGTGTCTGGAGGTAAGACTGTCGCTAATAACCCCCAAGATGAATGAGGACTGTTTCTGCTTTTGGTATTTTCATGTTAATTCTTTTTACCCAAGTATCTAAAAAAAAAAAGGGCAGTTTCCGAGTCTCATCTAGTCTAGATTTCCCTGGTCTAAATTTTAGGTTACTCCAAGACAAGGCTTAATTTATTCTTGAGAATCTATGGGTGTGTCTGTGGTCCACAAATCACATTTTTGCTTTGCAATTTTGCACTTTCCTTATGGCAACATGATGTAGTGCAAAACATTTCTTGTACTGCTCTAGATGTTGGAATGTTTGATTGCATTCAGCCACAAGAGCATATTTCTGCAGGTTTTGGATGGAGCTCCATCACTCCAGAAAATGTGGTTCTATTGCTCCACAGCTCAGTGCTGGGGTTTTATCAGAATTGCCCTGGGACCTTGAGTAGTGTTAGGGGACTTTTGTCATGGCGGGCAAGCCATTGCAGCAAACGGTATACTTGGGCATGTAGTATACATTGTTTGTATTATAAATTTCACCACGTGATATCAAGTGTTTTTTATCTACATGTTAATAGTAACATACTTTCTGAAACTTTTTACCATTCTTCACTGGAACAACTTTTCTTACATTTTTTGACTTTTCTTTAGTAACATGAGCCCAGCTTTTCTGAATTTGAATGCTACTTTTAACTCCTGCTGCTAGAGTCGAAAGAATTGACTCTTTGACTCCTGTTGATTTGATATGAACTCACCCTGAATGTAGATAAGTCACATTTTTAAAAGTTTAAAAAACATTAAGTTTCCTATTTGTGAAAAAGACACACATTTACAATGAGAGAAATCATGTAGCTAAAAGAGAACGTGGCACAGCTGTCTAAGGAATTTTCCTGTGTCCAGTGTCTGTTGCTGAATCTCTCTGCTCATATTTTTTAAAGTAAATCAACTTGAGTTTTAGGGGGTGCAAATGCACCCCAATGTCACCTATTATTTCTAGTATTTATGTGTGTCTTTACTGATAGCGAAAGAGCTTACAGTAGTGTTTTCTGTACTGTTTAGCAATGATCACATTGGCATATATCTTTTGGGAATTGATTTTTGATTTCAGTTGAATTTCTGAGGAAGGGTTACATAACGCAGAAGGGAGTCAGTAGACAGGATATGGTTGCGTCCCTACAGCAAGAGGAGGAATAAAAAAAAAACCATATCAGTTAAATCTACTAGTGATGAGCAGGTTGTGTTGCACACAGTGGCACCTTTGAGAAACTTCCTCATGTCTCAGCACAGTCACTAAGCAGCACCACAACAGCAACCACACACAATAAAAACAGGAAGTTAAAAGACTGTTCAGTGCCCTTTTCATCAAGAAGATTTATTTCAATCAGTCACTTTTATAAATGATCATTCCAATGCTATAAAGACTTTTTTAGCACCGCTGGTAGCAGAATGTAACTGGAAGACAATCTCAGGGGGCTTTCACTCCATAGCTTGTTTGGTCTGGACCTTCGGATTTTGACATAGGTCTGAAGAAATATATAAAGATCAGGCTTGAAATGTGCCATGGACCTCAATCTGGACCATAGGACCAAAATTTAGTTCCACTATAAGAGGTGGTCTCAGTCCACATCTAACTAACGTCTAACCCCAAGGTCAGGTTTTTTGTGCAGTAAGAAAAACTTTTCTGGATGGTTCAGACTTTCTGGCCAATTACAGGAAAATGAGGGAATGTAAATGACAGAGGTGATGTGACCAGGCGATTTGGTCAATAACTTCACTCCAAAAAGTAGAAAAATGTAAAAATCCTGATTTTACTGCCTATTTGTTCTCATAAACCTACCATGCTCCTTCAGTGAAAAGTGAACATTATTTGATATAAAACTTTTCTCAGTGGTTCTGCATGTTTTAATGTTCCGAGTTGTTCACATGAGGGAGAATATAATATAACACCTCTCTGCACACTCGCACAGCTTCTGTCCTGGTTTTTATGTCGTGTTACTGTAACTGAAATAAAAGCTAAAATTAAAACAGTTGTGATTCCCACTGCGTTACTTCTACTCTGTACCAAACCACAGATACCAGATATGAAAAATACTGCATCGTTATCAGAACTCAGTAGTCTAGGTGGTCGAGTGCAAGCAGGTGTGGTTTGGGACACAGCATTATTCAGCCAGTGCAACAAATTCCATTTAAGCCATTTAAGCTGGAACCAAAAGTGATACAAACCAGTCAGAGTCAAATATGGGAGACGCAGCCCACGCAGGTGATGACACCAGGATGTAGGTTTGGCATGGAAAGTCCTTTAGTCAAAATCAAAACTTGCCAAATCTAATGAATGCAATGTAACAAAACATGAACCTTGGTTCAGAACTTGGTCCCGACTTTCAGGTGTGAAAATGCCCCAAGGCTCAGAAAATTAAATGTCTGCATAAACTCGTAACAAATATGTCTTTAACGTGATTAGTGAAAGCCCTTTTTAACCTGTGAACATTTGTTAAAAGAATGCGACGTCCGTATGTGAGTGATTCTGCATTCGTGATACGCACCTTCCTTCTGACATCATAAATTCTTTCTGCGTACATTCCTGAAAAACAGCTGCTGGTTATGTATTTATAGCATTAAACGGTTTTGAACATGGGAAGGAAATCTGTCTTCGAATACTTCAAGTCTGATTCTACAACAAACTGAAATCCCTTTGCTTTGTCGGCTGTGGCTGAGGACAGCTGACTGCTGTGGCTTGTTTGCAGTAAAGTTTGTTTTGAATGAAGGCATTCGCTTGATCCAGCAAATGTAAAATAATTTCAACCACATCAAGGGATCATCCATGTTATTTTAATACAAGGCGAGGCACGTGAACATAATTCTGTCTTCGTTTCAGTGTGATAATGGTTATACGTTTGTAACTATGACCTCCTGTTTTCACGTCATAACTCATACCTAAAATTATGCACCATAATTTCCAACATTGAACCTTTTTGATCTTGTAGAGAAAAGCTGCCTTCAATCACTGCAAGGAATTTTTAGGCAAATTCAGGACAAAGCCGAATCCCTAAATGCTCCCTGTTAAGACTGGAGACAGCTGTCTGGTGGAGCATGTTTGCAGAAAGTTGCAACAGTTTCCACGGCCTTAGGTCATTGAGAGGGTAAAGACATTAACATAAATCATTGCTATTTTTATTCAAGAGAGTATTTTTGGCTGCATATTGCCATGTGCTTATGTTTAACTGGAGCAATTTTATGATTCAGAAATGTCCGGTGGCAAAGGGCAAAAATGCTTCCAAATTCCAATGTTTAGGCCCAAAACACACACACACACACATTTTTATAAATGTATTAATCAATAATTATTGTCTCTGTTGACCAATTGGCTTTGCATAATTTACCAACACAAGTTATCAGTCTTTTTAGCCTGAAATAGAAAAGACAGTAAACACTTTAGAACTTCCACTGTCTCTTAACACAGGAACTGAAGAAAATATATAAATCTTTCTGGTCTGAAATAAAAAACTGAGCTCCAAAGTCAGAATCAGAATCACAGAAGAGCACCACAACCACAAACTCATCTTCTCAAACACAGGAAAGAAATCACATTAGTAAACACATGAAACGTATTTTTACCCAAAAGTGTAAAGGAATGTATTAAGACTGGACTCTCAGGGAGGTAGAGTCCATCTATATTTTACTGCTTTCTTCAAGTTTCTTTCATTTGAGAGTAATTTATTGGTGATTATTTGGTTTCAAGCTATTGAATTTTTCCACATTTGTACAGTATTTAAGTGCTACCATTTGTGCATAAAATGCCCTGAATGTCAGCCAGTGAAGGCAAGAGTTGGCTCTTAATAAATAATAATGTTCTCCCTCGACCTGGAAGATACAGCAGCGTAGGACTAAGATCAACACATTGTCCAAATTTAGACTGATGTCTCTTTAATTATCAGGTTTCGGAAGAGACATGTTGCGAAGACTATTATAGCACAAACATCTAACAGATTGTAACAGGAAGACATGTCAACAGATCAGATGAGTCTCAGACTCAGAAAACTAACCGCCTGCTTGAACTTTTATGAAGGTTGTCTTGAGAGTGATTCACTGGCATTTGTTCACCAGTGAGTTCTTATGTGGATTAGAAAGGACTGAGTGTTGAGAACTGCATTCACTGGCCACTTTTTAAATGAAAGTATTAAGATCCAATACCTCTTTTTGAAATATCCCCTTTTCTTCGGAGAATTTGATGGCATTCAGCCATGAGAACATTATTATGTAATTTCCAGAAAGTACTGGATAGAGTCATCATTCCAGATAAGAGTTTCACTACATACAATGGCTTCAGCTCATTATGACATTGTTGTTATGAATAAAAGTCAGAAATATTGCCATCCACCCTATCAAAACACAATGGAAGTTTAATGCTAGGTTCAGGATTCAAGAGTATGTCTTATGTACATTAACCTTAGTAAAGTTGTACAGTGAAACGAAAAATTAATATCTATCCAGTGTGTAGCTTAATTAAAAAAAAAAACGAAAGCAGGAAATAAAAACAAAGGAAAAATAATAAAATACAAATTCACCATCCACACTTTCAGCTTTCTGTGCTTTGGTGCGGTAAGAAAATATTTAAAAGAGAAATCCCAGAAAACAATTCTAATTAAAAATTGAATTCAATTCTCAGCAGTGTGATGCAATCAGCACTTTGCCCACGCTATCCACACTGTGTCCACCTCCTAATCCACAAATAGTATAGTTGTAGGCTATGGTGTTTTCCGCAGTTTCAGTTGGGGGAATGCTTTGTGACAAAAAATGACCTGGGCACAGTTTCGTTAGCATTAAGATCACCTCATCTGGAAGTGAGAGAGGCACATGGAGCTTAATTTAATGCACGCTCATCCATTTAACAGTGACCTTATTGTTTCATTTTGTAGGAAACAAAGCATAGTAAAGTATGAAAGTTTGTCTTTATTTATTTATTTATTTATTTATTTATTTATTTATTTATTTATTTGTAATACAGAATGCTGAATGTAATCAGTAAACAGAATGTGGCCCTGATGATGCAGCATTCAGAGCAACAGGAGGAATATTAAAAAAAATCTGCCCCATCACTCTTTCCTTCCCTTCTACCCAACTGTTTAAATATTGTTGTACATTATCAGTGAATATCTTCAGCTGATGACATTCAGTAAATGTCCTTTTCCATTAAACCAGGAAGTAAAAGGTCAAAAACGTGGTGACAGATGTAACACGGCACACGTTACTTTGTAGTTTCCTTGACATAAAAAGACACAAGTGATAGAGGAAATGCACCAAACGACGTTGGCAATATCAACTAAAGTTTTAAATATTAAATATTTAACCTAGACCCAATGTGATTTCACTTCTAAATCTCACAGTATAAATGGATGTAATGCCATACCTGATTTAAATAAATCTGTTATTACGTTAGAGGTATTTCTCAGTTAGGGGCTGCTTGCTTTAGGGCTGTTTCCTATGTCATACAGTAACAGTAGAGTGAATAGGAAGGCTGATATGCAGTTGTGGTGAAGTCTAGACTTGGTTAAACATGAAAATCTTTTGTAAAACGTTGTATATGAATAATAATAGAGTCAGAGATTTTCAGTCTTAGGAAACAGCCCCAAGCCAGCAGCCCTGTGTGTGTGTGTATGTGTGTGTGTGTGTGTGTGTGTGTGTGTGTGTGTGTTTGATAGATTGTTAAACATGGCCAGGCATGCATTTGTATGTAGGTGTGCAGAACCCATGCAGGTTTTCTGAAGTATTTCACTATCTGATATTCTGCATGAGTCACTGAGCAGAGAGCCTGTATATGTTCACTCTGAGAAAGTGGAGTTTTTAAATGGTGGGTTAAAGGGTGTTTTCCAGGCGGATGTGTTGGTTGGGACATGTTTCTGAGTTGCGTGGGCTGGTGCCACTACGTAGGGCAAACTTTCTCAAGTGTTCTGTGGTACAGTAAAATACCGTGGCTTAGTCTACCCTTACTCTAAAGTATGTTATAATAAAAAGCAAAGATGATTTTCAGTTTCAGTTTATCAAAAGTTAATTTGAAGAACTTTATTCCAAATCATTTTGGAGCATTTCTATTGGTCCATCTGTCACGAGCTTTCCATGTGACAAAAAAGCTTCTGATGTGTTCAAATTAATGTATAAAAATTGATGTCTGCATCAGGTTTTAAGAGCTGTCTGAGATCTGTTTTTCGACCTTGTTGAAAGTTTGGCAATATCCGGGGTAAACATTTATTCTGTAATATATTTAGGATGATTTTTTACATTAGTCAAGTATTGGGATTAAATCTTTTTTCTTTTAAATGTATAGATTATTTATTGTAGGTAACAAGTAAAAAAAAAACATATCTTTACCTGACTGTTGCATTCCCGTAAATCTTTTTGGTGCTATATAGAACAGTCATATTAAATAATATAGATAAATGACTAATAGCTTCCTATCTAAAGTTTATTGTTCTAATGTCTCCAATATTTTTCTCTACCTCCCCCCCTCCTCCAAACCACAGCAAATGACCTGAAGCCCCCACCGTACAGTGAATATGCTCAGAACGACGACACAGACGCCTCTCTGAGCATCACCATCCCCGAGGGAAACGACTCCAGCTCAGTCACCATCACCGATGATCCACCTCCTTATACACCCAGCATCATGTCTCCAGCCAATCAGCACACACACACCAGCGTCCAGAGCCGAATGGAGTCTGATCACACGTCCAGCTAGTCCCTTTCATTACCAACTACCGGTCCTGTCACTTCTGAGCACAGCAAGGGCTGTATTTATCCACGGAAAGTTATTTTTTCCAGCCCTAGTCTTCAGTTACGACTTTCTTTTGTCTTAGTTTTCTAATTAAGGAGGTGAAATTGTGGGGAAAATGTGTCTGAGCATCTTACGAAGAGATGAGAAATAATCGCAGTGACGTCGTATATAGAAAATCTAACCGAAAGCGCCCTCTTGTGGCCAGGCGTGGTGTTCTGTGACCTCCCCAATGTTAAAGGGTGCTTTTAGCTCACCCCTGCCTTATTGTGGTTTCTTCTTATATAACCAGCATCATGCTAGTTCATAATTCATGTAACACACATGCACATAGCAGTAATCTTGTCCTATATGCATTTCAGCTTTATTTTACTTTATTGTCACTTCTGAATTGTTTTGTTTATTCTCTATAATCTGTCTATAAAAGACTGATGCCATAGATTCTGCAGCAAACAGCTTCCACTCACAGTGGCTTTAATGAGCTGTACATAGGCTTGTGGATTGATCAATGCCATGTCCAAATAAAATTAAAAACTTAAAAAAAAAAAAAAAACATAAATAAATGAAAACAGCAGATTCCTCAGAGACCACGTTGTAGACACGTAGTGAAACAACTGTTAATGTTTTCCCTCTTGACTAAAGGTTCAAAGGGGGAACATTGTGTATCGGGGTTTAACCCCACCTTCATGCATAACCTCAGTTTATATGTGATGACAATTTCAGAATCTATCCCTCTGCACTTTTATTGTCTTGTAGTTGCCTTACTTTTGTCTGTTTGTAAATGACAAATATACTCAATGGAGCGGACATGGCTTGTGACCTAAAGAAGTGGTGTTTAAATGCAAGGAGTTTGACTCCTACTCTCTTTGGCTTTTGGCTTATCAGGTAAAAGTAATTATTTTTATGCATTTTGGGCCACTGTACCCACATAAATGAACTCTGCTTACTTTTAAATACCCTGTTTATTTGTCTGTGTGTGGTGACTGTCATAGGTGTGATCTAACACGTTCTGTTTTTCGTATTGATGTGCGTGTGTATTTGAAGAATGTATGAGGTCAACTGTGTGCAGTTGTCAAACTATCAGGTTATTGTAATGGGATCAATAATTTTTTTTTTATTAAACTGTAAGGATAAAAGAATTGGGCTGTGTGTATTCATGTCTTGCGTTATAATCTAGTTTAATAATAAAATCTGAATATTCTTATTGTACAAATGTGTCTTAAAGATGACTTATTTAAAGGACATTAAGGTGCACATGGATAAATCAGCTTAGTTTATTGTATACAGTTGGTGTACAGGTGTTTTATGAACACTTGCAAGTTGACTGAATTTTTAATCCTATCTCTTAATAGCATATAAATGTATTGTCAGATTCTGAAATGTATTTGTCAGCTTAAAGCTTAACATTTTGACAGCTGTGAGTTTTAAAGGTACATTTACACATGTAAATTTAATCAAGCCTTTATTTAAAGGCTTTTTATATTACATTATATTTAATTATGTTTATATTACATTATTAAATTAGTTAAACTATATATTTTTTTTTTTTCTGTAGTGCACACATTTTAATCTTTTTAACAACTAGGCTGAAACATAAGTAGGACTAAACTACGTATATTCATCTAGAATATATATTTTTTTAGATTTGAGGACGTTTTTAGTGCAGGATTTTCGATAATGAATCTTCTGCTGTTAGCTGGATGCTAACACGAAGCGCTAGCTGGATTTACAGAAATTAGATTATTGTTGTTGTGGTGATTGAGTGCTAAAGGAACTTTAAGTTAAGATTTTTGTATTTTAAGGTTTAAGGTATTTGTATAACGATGAGAGTAAGTATATGGTTCATGCTGTTGCTTGGTTACAATAGCCTTTACCATGCTACAAGAACACTAAATATATTTTATAATTCTTAGTATATTATAACACATTATTATATTGAAACTTTCAGGCTTATATATATATATATATATATATGTAACAGAAACCTTTTAACTCCTAGAAGAAGAAGAATGAGAAAATGGCATAAAGGATTGAAAGCAGAACATACTAATGTCTATTTAAAGTATTTATATATCACTAAAATGTTTATACATACAGTACAATGCAATACAATGCAAACGTTGGCTTGTTTTAAGAAATGAATTGTAGTGCTACATCTTTATTTTGGCTGGTCTTTTATTTCACAGAAAGAAATCAGAACTTGCTATAAAAGCTGGCAGTCGAATAAATTTTCAATGGATGACCATTTTATTTAAAAATCCATTTTTGCCGTCGTAAACAGCTTTTATGAGAAATTGCATTGAAAAACGTTCCTGTTTTTCCTTACTGTGGCCACTAGAGGGCGACAAATCATCATGTTTGAATTACAGCCCTCTCAGAAACTTTAGTATTTTTATGTTTTCATTTGGTTTTAATGGATTATCAGAAGTTAAGCCAGATATGTTTTTGTTCTATCAGCTGTATAAACTTGTCTATCATCGTGTGCATAATTCTCCAGAAGCTTGCCCTCTGCTGTCCTGTGTGGGCTGCTGAAGTCTTGCAGAAACAGAAGAGTGGGAGGATTCTGCAGCAAAAATAAAGTCTCAATGTGGTGTTTTCTCTCACAGTAACGTTAGCCTGTACTTTCGCTTTGAACGGCTGCATCTGACTCACTTCACTGAGATGAGAGGCACTATTTTGCCTAAAGTTTGGGGTCACCCTGTCTTTTTTTAAAATGTTTAAAATGTTCTCATTGTTTTTCTTAGATTTTTTATTTTTATTTTTTTTGTCAGGTAAAAGGCCCATGTCTTCTTTACATGCTTCCACTGAGTGGATGTGGGTTATAATGCATATGAGTGTAAGTATAAAGTATAATCATGATTTATTTCGACAAGGCCACTTTCTAATCTCTTAGAATTAATCTTTGTGTGTGTGTGTGTGTGTGTGTGTGTGTGTGTGTGTGTGTGTGTGTGTTTTCTTACTGATTTATCAGATGTAAATGAGCTCTGTTGTGATTGACTTGTAATTTATTCTTCCTAACTCCAGCTGGGTGGTCCAGGCTACACCGAATCAACTAGAAAAAATAGGCAGAATTTTCTTAGTTCATTCATTTTCTGTAAGGAACACACCACTTACAGAGCCCTGGTCCATTACAGGGCATCACACACTCACTTAGCCTCACACACTCATGCCTGTGGGCGCTGTAGGAGTAAACCCATGCAGATTTGCGGATAACCACACCTCACTCCTAACAGACAGTGACCAGAGATGGGAATTGAACCCACAGCACAAGGACCTGGCAGCTGTGTGGCACAGTTACCACCTGCAGTGCCACCCTGATATTGAGTTTAAAACGAGAGGGCTGAAAATGAACTGGAAAAAACATCTACTGAAATATTCTTCATAAAAAGTCTATATTCACAATTAAATATGTTCTTTCATGCTATGGGCCCTTTAAAGGATTTCCAGTTTCAGTTTTCAGGGCCCTGCTCCAACATCTGCTCAAGATCATCAGTCATTACCTATCTCTTCATTAACTGGATCAGGTGTGTGTCTGTGTGTGTGTGTATAGAGCAGCGAGTCTCCAGCACAATGAAGTTCTCAGCTCTTCCTCCAAACACAGGTCCAGTGCTGTGATTGGACAGGCTCAGACGAGGGGGTGGGGCTTTTCTAAAGTCTCTGCACTTGACGTCAGAAGCGGAGCAGAATCAGAATGACTCGTTTCATCACATGTTTTCTGACTGAGGCAGCACACAGAAAACTGACTGGATGGTCTTGTTTCACAATGTGTGGGTTGGTGGACTCCAGATCCTCACATTAATATGAACATGTACTGAACAAGGGATTTGTTTTTTCCAAAATATGTCCTCTTCTAAGATGGATCTGTGTTTTTTGTGGATTTTAGCTGGTCCTGGAGGTTTGTGTGGTTTACTGTGTCAGAGGCAGTCACAGTTCATTTGTACAAGAGCGCCCACCCTCTCTTTATCACTACAGTAAAGGTCCTGTGTCATGGAAAACCAGAATTAATTCACTTTCATGTGTGAACTTTCAAAGAGTAGATTTAATTTCCATATATTTTCAAATCCAAGTGGTCAAACAGCCCACTTTGGCTTTAAAGTATGCGTGATGTCTCTGAAACTCTGCACTCACATGGCAGCCAATCAGAACAGAGCTCTGTCTTAAAGGGAGAGTAACACAAAGAAGGTGTTCAATTTTCTAGCTTCATGTAGGAAATGGGTCCTTTAAACAGTTGGAATTGTTCTGTGGTGTGCTATACTCAGGAAGCACTTTTAACAGTGGGCGGGGCTAAACTGCTGTAGGCAGAATGGGTGGTCATATGCAAATAGCATCACAAAAATTATTCAAAAAGGAACAGCACTTTGTTATTATAATTTTTTTTTAATAAGTGAAGGTGAACTCAGTATAGAACAATTTTCTTTTCTATGATGTGGGCCCTTTAAACCAAAGCCATTAGGGTGGAATGTGCATCGCAGTGGGGTCGAGACAGAGGAGAGTGGATGCAGCTGAGGTCCAGTGTTCATCATAATGAACGAGTAGGAACAGATGATGATGATGATGATGAAGGCTGTGGTTCTGTTGAGAAAATGGATAACAGAAGCGTGCAAAAATGAGGTCTGGGCAAGAGGAGCCTCCTCAAATCTAGTGCATATGTCTAATATTTCACATTAGGGGAGGTTTGAATATTATTAGATTGTTTACAGTTCTTGATTTTCATTCTTTGTTTTCATTCTTTTACATTATTTTAAGTAAATGTATCAAGTGAAATGATCTCACTCTGTTCTTTTCTGGTCGATAATTAATTCCCAAAATGAGCAAAATGACAGAAATCAGAAGATTTTCCCCCAAAAAACATAAAAAATTTGTAGAAAAACATAAATAATCTTCTAACATTGATCTCAGAATCAGAAAATGTAACTAAATCCACCAGATTACATTTGCTTCCACTTGCCAAAGCTTTTTTTTTTTGCAGTGATTGGAAAGTGTTAAAAGTGACTCTACACTGACAGGACCCAGGTCTCATGCCGTCAAACACCGTGATGACAGGCAAATTACTGCCTCATTAGATAAGGCCTTATCAGAGATGCAGGCTCTAGATTTCTTTTATCTTCAACGAAAGAGGAACAAATGTCCAGCTCTAAAAGACACACACCCACACACACAGCCCTACAATTAGCCCACAGGAGAAAATAAAGGCTGTTTTGACTTTGCCTTATTATTTCTGCTGTGGTGAGATTGCATTTTTCTTTCTTTTTTTTTTTTTTTTAAATCATGACTCACTGGGTTTGGAGACACGCTGCTGGAAAATGTTCAATAACTGCTCAAAGTGACGTGGGGGAAAATGAGGGAAAACGACAACAACAAAGAGAACAGACTGATATGTCCTCTCCGACTGAATGTTTCTGTCTACAGTCGTGTAAAAATGTGGACAAATGACACGTAATGCTGATTTTTCTAAGTAGAAACATGTCAACAGCTCATTCATAGCGAATGCACTGAAATATGGCAAGTTTATGCAAATGCTGGTGGACAATTTCAGTTTACATAAAGGTGGTAGCAATATTCATTCATTCATTTGTTCACTCGTTCATATTCTGTAAGTGTGATGAGGGTGCGGTGAGTCCAGGTCCTACGCAAAATCACAGTGATTAAGGCAGGACCTCAATTTTCTATGAAGCTTTCGTTTTCTATGAACACTTTTTAATAAATGTTTTAAGACCCTGGGAATTGATTTATTCCCCTCCACAGGATTTTATTTCTTTAGTTCTGTGCCCTGCTGTTTTTGAACCTCACTGTGAGGCCTGGTGTCGATGCCTGGGGCAAAAATATCTAACTACACTCATATATATATATATAACCTCACTATACTCAGGAGTCCAGACCACCCACTGGAGCGAGTTCACCTTTAACCATCAGCTGCTGAGAGAAAAGAGGAGACTGCACAGAGCCACAAATAACAGGTATTAATGTGGAGCACTAACAGTACTGTATATTACTGAACACAGTTTAGTATGTCTTGTGTTTTATTTTTTTCAGAACATGTTTAAGACATGATTGGGTCAATAGGAGGAGATAAAAGCAAGAGCTTGAATATCTGAGTCTTCCATTCCACCTTAAAGGTGACATTCATGATACTGCTTTATTCCTGCCCCACAGGTGAGTAATATAAACTTATTTTTGTTGTGTCAGATCATTTAAGGTGGAACTGACTCTAAATTCAGGAGAGCACTAACTGCATTACAGTGTTTACTAACTGTAAACACAGAGCGAAAGTGCTACAAAACTAAACAGCTTGAGTTACACTAGTTTCTTACAGACGAATTACACTTCAGCCGCATGCAAACAACAGTCGTTTTACACACTGTTCCACCTTAAAAGATGCAGAGCTTCTGAACATAAACAAACCAATGAACAGAAGTTCCCCACAATCGTAGACTTTGCATTTAAATCAGTGGAATTGACCTTGAGGCGGGCCTTGCCATAAATTGGTAGCTTCTCCAAGAAAAACAGACAAGGCTTCAGCTCGTGAAACGTCCTTGTAATTTTTAATACATGACCCACCCCCGATTTTAAACGTAAAATATGCCAAAACAGACCAAAAAAATAATCAGGTGTTCCCTCAGTAATCCCTGGCCGTTTCCACCCGAGTGGTGCAGGGTCCTCTGTAGAAAGTCGACTTGTTTTCACTTAGAAAGTCAACAAAACATGACCAAGGGTGACTAAACTTTAGTGTACTCTACAGTGTCTCAAAACTTTGAGGCCTCTGTGCTTTGTAACGCCTCGGCTCATATTTCCACATTGTTGCGGCAATATTTCACCTTCTGCTGAGAGCTTTTTTTTTTTTTTTGCATAAATTCAGAAGCTGGAGTTTCATTCGAGGGGAAAGTTGTCACAGCGCATGACACTGAACAAGCTCTTGGAGAAATTGGAGTTTCCTGAATTAGAGTCACTCCAGAGCAGAGGTGTGAAGCCACTGTCACTCTCCATCTCCACAAAGACTGAGATATAAGTGGAACCAAACCTTGTATCTCCAAAATAGCACATTTACAGAAGGACAATCACTGGAACAAGATTTTAAAACAATTTTGAACCATTTATTTTTGCTGTCTGGGAAATGTTGTCATTTGCTGAACATCAGTTTCTGCTGCTTAACGTCCGCTCAGCAGTCTGAAATTTCCTTGCTCGTGTTTTCAGAGCAGCTGGCTTAGAAAACTGAGTGTATTTTTTGACATTCCAGGCCTGGACTGTGAGGGTATTTGTGAGACTTGTTTTTTAAACGTCTTGACGTCCTGAAGATATTTAGATGCAAAACACCAACAGCTGGCTTGTAATTCACTCACATACTCACTAATATACATACTCTCAAACGAATTCACTCATAATTAGCCTAACATTTTTACACAAGATGGTGCTGTTCACTCTGCACATCACAACTGCTCCACAAGGGGGTGCTTTTCAGTGCATCGTATCAAAGACACTGTGTCCTTATTAGATTTAGGGGTTTTGACTCTTAAATCCAGTACCACTGTGTGATATCTTACAAAGTAGATACCACCATGTGTGTGTGTGTGTGTGTGTGTGTGTGTGTATAAACTGAATATATTTTAAATACCGTTCCACGTGTGAATATACACATGGAGATATTAGTGTGTAATCAGATCAAAGTGAAAAGAGAAAGTGCATGAATGAAGTTGTTTTTTTAAAGCCACATGATAAAGTAGGACTGCTTAAAGCAGTGGTAGATAACTGGGTGCAGTTATTTCACTTTTAAAGAACCGTCCTGAAATGAAAGGTTGGGGGGATTCTATTCTCCTCTAAAAGTTACATAGTGTAGTTTCTGCAAAGGGTTTATGGCACTGGAAACACACACACACACACACACACACACACACACACACACACTTATTAAAGCAGTCCGTTCTTCAGTGTCACTCTCTCTCATCGTCTCATGGTGCTCCTCGTGTTTGATTGAAGCCGATACGTCTGAGGGATCTTCCCCTTTGATCTGTACCTTCGTAACTGTTGGGGATGAGAGAGGAGCGTAATGAAAGATGACAGGATGAAGGAGAAGCGCTGCGTCAGCACTCCTCTCGTCTCCATGGTAATTGAGTTGACTGCGGCTGTTGATGGACAGCTTTTGTTTGGTTATCGCTGCTGACTCGACCCGATCCCAGTTTCTGAAGAGATTCAAAGTCTTTGAGAGACTGATTATTAATGACCTGGAGCCATTAAACCCAGCTTTACTCTGACTTCATTCTGTACGCGGCCTATCGTCTGTGGGCACCACAGAAAGAGTGTGAACAGGGAGTCTGTCCTCTCTGCTTTTTGGGAAGGTTTTCGCCTAGATCTTGGAATATTGAATATTGTAGGATGGATTTTATTGCTCATATGTTGCTCTTTAATGTCTCACGAGACAATCTTCATTGTCTTAAATGCCCTATTCAAAACCCCTCAAGGACCTGGGCTGTAACTCACTCACTCCCTCACTCACACATATTTAGAACAAGCTCCAACAGGGGGTGCTATAGTGCTTCATAACTATGACACTTCTAATGTTTCTGATATTAATATTGGCATCTCAAACGTTCTCTCAAAACATGTTTCTAGTATTTTATCATTACATAGAGGTTTTTGTGTTGTTGCTTATGTCTCCCTTGTGGCATGTGGCTGCACAGTCAGTGAGAATCCACCCCAAAATAAACCTGAGCTTAAACAAAGAACACCATGTAGATGATGGCGATTTATGTAACGATTCTGAGAAATGGTAGAAATTCTCCTTGAATGAAAAATGCAAGTTAATTTTGTGAGCAGCGCGCTTCATTTTTGTGGATGATCCTCAGCTCACGTTTCACTCATGACCGTGCTTTCTTCATGTCACCAGGACGAGGAGCGGCTCTGTAAATGAGGCCCATGCAACATCAACTTGCCATAAAAAAAAAAACAACGGGGAGAGACAGCAGCCTTTTGTCATTTTGAAAGATGCTGTTTTTGGTCCTGAGACCATCGTGGCATGGCTGATAGCAGTTAATTAAGAGATAATGGCTCCATTCAGTGATAGCACTCAGACAATGGAAGCAAAAAGAGGTCGTGGAGAACGAGAAAAATGGACACGGGGGATTAGAGAGGGGTTTAATTAAAGGCCCTGATGTAGTCGGACAGTGGGCGAGGTCCCGCTGAGTGAGTCAGGTAGGACTTCGTTAAATGTGCTGCAGGAGATTTCATCCTTCATTCTCCCTCTTCTTCGGGGTCAATATTTGACTTTTCCGTTCAGTTAAATTAGAGAAAAGTTTTAGGAAAAGTTGTCTTTTCATGAAGTTTAAAAATATGCGGCCCACTCTGTCTGACTGTACGCTGTCTGGCCTCTTTATCGGAAACACTTGCTGGTGTAGCTTGTGTTGTCCATCTTCTAGATTCTCATCAATGTTCAGTATTTGACCACAGAGCTGCTCTTCTAGATTTTTCTTGGGTGGTGCACCTCTCTTAACCTGACACTGCCGCCAACAACCCCAATGTTACAATATAATAAATCTTGGTTTATGTAGCAATAAAGTCTTTGTTTATGAAGTAACAAGATGCTTTACACAGGAGTACACAGTAAGTAAACCCAGGGCCTGTTTAAAGCACTACACCCAAATTAAAAATAACAACACAGGCACCGTAGACAAAAATGAACCACAGTAATTTAGAAACCTCCTTCAACCTTGAATTACTACTATTCCTTGTGATGTTATTCCTGAATTTAGGAACTCTAGACTCTCAGAAAACCTGTTACAGTGGCGGTACCCTCAATGAAAATGACTCCTTCTGGACAAGAGTATGTGGTGTATCTATAGGGAACTAAACTGGACTTTAAAAACACTGTTTGTACCCACAGTGAACAATAATGTACCTGTACAGAAGGCAAATGTCCTTCCAACAACTGAGCTGTCAGCGACCCTAATGAGAAGAAACATAATTGAGATGTTTCCAGTAAAGTGGCCACTCTGTGGACGCATACTTCAGGCATAAACACGGCCCCTAAATATTATCTCCAAAACAAATCGGCTTAAACAGTCAGAACAAATGCGAGAACAAACCCGAGTGCACGAAGATGCTCAGTTCAGATGAGTGTGAAAAAGGCATCATTAGCGCTGGCGTCTCTCCCAGCGGAGTGAAACAATATGCATTATTCCATTAGAGTAGGCTCTAAATCTGCTCGCCGTGCCTCATGGCTGACAGGCTGGCAGCGGGTCGATGTTTTATTGTAGAAACAAAACTCAGCGATCCCCACCGGGGTCCGCCGCGCCCCGCGGGGATCAGCTGCGGACGTGGGAGCAATTAATTGAAAAATCTCCACTTCAGAAGCAGGAAGGTGTTTGTGTCTGCATAGTTTTGCCTTTTGTGGCTGCTTTTGTTTTCCGATAAAGAATTGGCCAAATTTAATCTCTCTTTGAATTGTTAAAGTACCAATATTGTTTGGGATGATATCGCATGGTTACAGCTTTTTGCGCAACAAATATGATGATATACTTAGTTTTACTCATTGGGGAAAGTGAGGAAATAATAATAATAATTGGTGCTTTTCCACTGCATGATTCTGACTCTACTGGACTCTACTCTCTGTTTGGTCCCTGGTTGGTTTTCCACTCCCATAGCCATCACCCTCCAAAATGTATCCAGTGTCGTCTTAAAACCCCAACTACGGCGGCGGTAATGTTAAGCATTGTTTACTCATGGTGTATTGGAGTGTTGTTGTAGTTGTTGTTGTTGTTTGGGACTGAATAGTTTGTTCCTTCCTTGTTGCAGCGTCCAGCTCTCGCTGGATTTTTTCGTCGGCCACCGATCCAAAGAGCGTTTGAACCTCTTCAAAAGACCACGGCGTAATTTTACGAGCTACCATCGTGAGTTGGATAAAAACAAACGTGATCTCTGCTGCAGCTGGAGATTTTACAGATGGAGAGTTGGTGCTGGACGTCTGCGTTGCGTGGCGTAGAGTGATGACTCTCTCTGGACAATCAGCGCTCTGCTAGGTTTACACACCCTGGTGTAGTCCCTACTCGACTTGCTCTGAACCACGAGGGAACAGCGACTAAACAAGAACCTGCTTCCGGAACCAGGACCTGATTCACCAGAAGGAGAAGCACCATAAGACCTAAAACGCTGCTTCGTTATTTGTGGGTTACGTGCCTAGTTCAAGGGCACCTCAGCTGCAGATGTTGAGGGAGGCGAAAGCTCAGTTCCTTCACACAACCTGCTCCCATTTTTCCATTTTTCCTGCCTAACCATGAGATCAAACCAGCAAATGTCCTTTCCTAAGACTGCTTCTTACACCTTTAGGCCACAGCTGCCCCCAGTACGTGGGCAGAGGAATGAATAATGTTTATGAACTACACCTTTAATATAAAATGGTGAGGAAAGTTACATTTCCCATCATATGGGCACTTTAAACCAAGGACATAAGTTCTGGTTTCTGCCTCCCTCCTCCCTGCCCCATCACCCACTTTTCTGTCACACCTGCACTTACACTCCCTCTGTTTTTCTTAGTTCGGTTTCTGTCTCCTGCCTCTCGCTGGAACGCGCCTGTGTCCAGATTGCCTCATCATATCTCCAACACAATCCAATTTTTTAAAAGTAAGTGGACCATGTAAGCAATTACACCGTGGCTTTGGTAGCTAACAGTGGCGCTCCATCGCTGCATATTTCTCATTCTCAGTGGCACAGAAATCTATTCCACTTCTTGCGTGTTTGTTCCATTAAGATACAGTGATTGCACTGGTTTATTATTTGTGTTTTCTCCACTGCTGCGGTGCTATGTTTGCCACTGGTTCCTGTCCAGGCCAAAAGTAATAATGATCATTCATGAGCTCTTACATAACCCCTTCCCTGAGAGACCTGTAAGAGAAATAAACCTGGCGTCGGATCAGCATAAAAGATTTATGGACACTGTTATATCGGCTTGTGGACCACAATGAGATATGGCAAAGTTTTCTTGTGCTGTAACTTAAGTTTCCAAGAGCTCTTCACAGATGTGCAGGAGCACCTTTACAGGTTAAAAACATTCAAAGGTCCTTAAAGAACTGTGTGTTAGTGATAAAAGCCTACTTTCATTCATACATTGTCTGTAACCCTTATCCAGTTCAGTGTTGCGGGGGGTCCGGAGCTTACCCGGAATCACTGGAGTGGGTGCCTTTCCTTCGCTGTGTGACATACACACTCACACATTAATATATTAAATGTTCATTTGAATCAGTGCATGTGGGTGAAGCTAAATGGAGTTTAGATGTTGGCTTGAGGACATTTATAGCAACTGGATCTGATCTAATTTTCACTGAATCCCTTGCTCTATATAAAAATACACCAAGAGAGTTGAACTATAGGGAACCATCACTGCCCTCTACGCTGCGGAATAGGGTTCAAATCCCAGCTTTGGCAGGAACTCCATGCTGGACCAGTATGTCTCTTTTGACCCTCCTTAGTAACTGTACTTCACTCTGGATAAGCCCCAGGTTAATGTCATATGTGTAAAGGCACTCAGCTCGGCAGAAGTGTGCTTGGCCGGATATGAACATCACCTAAACAAGACATCAACAAAACACATGACCACGAGCTCCCAAACTTTAGTTGCTGTGTTGATTTGTGAGACTCTCAGTGGCCTTCTCAGTAAAGTTTGTCTTCTCTCCTGCAACAACGGTACACACTTCCTCCTGCTGACCCTCTGCGAGCCCCGGGAGTAATTAAAATTAATTAACTTGTCTGGCGTGCAGCAAAAAAACCAATTAGCCCAGTGTACACTTGCTTGTCAACACTGTGCTTTTGAAGTGCGGAGGTAGAGTGGCGCTGGCTTGTTAGGGCCTGCAAGCGAGCGGATGATGGATGGCGGACTTTACAGAGGCGTCTCTCGCTTAATGAGCCCAACCTGGGTCCAGAGTCGAGGCCACGTTCCAAATAACCATCACACACACACACACACACAGATGGTAATGATGCTGGCCATCGCTCTGTTAGTGCAGATTAGTGCTGAGTAAAACAGTTAAACTGCAGTGGACAATAACATGAATCACCAGTCATCATCATACATTTACATACCCGTAACATTCTGTACTCTTTTATAATAAGTGAAAAGTGCACCCTTTTCTATTATCTGTACAGAAATGCATGAGAATGATGCTCTGCAGCAACCAATGTTAAAGTCTGTATCAAGCCCCCCAGCACTCGTCTGCTGCAGCGGAACTGTGTTATCTGCAGTGATGGAGCTCCATCCGCGACGCTTGGGGTCAGTTCAGGTTTAAAAAAGTCTCTCTTACTCAACATCAGCACCTGCCCTCCCTAAGCTGGTCACCACTGCGTTAATGTTTAAGATTAAGGTAAGGGTAAGGATTTAAAGGGTAAGGGTTGGGGTTAATGTTTGGGTAAAGGTGTTGAGATTAGTTTAGTGTTGGGGTTAGTGTTTGGATAAAGGTTTGGGGTTAGTGTTTGGGTAAAGGTTTGGGATTAGTTTAGAGTTGGGGTTAGTGTTTGGGTAAAGGTTTGGGATTAGTTTAGTGTTGGGGTTAGTGTTTGGGTAAAGGTTTGGGATTAGTTTAGTGTTGGGGTTAGTGTTTGGATAAAGGTTTGGGATTAGTTTAGTGTTGGGATTAGTGTTTTTGGGTAAAGGTTTGGGAATAGGATATGTGTTAGTGTAGGGTTAAGGGTTGGGGTTGGGGTTGGTGTTTGGATAAAGGTTTGGAATAAGTTTAGTGTTGGGTTTAGTGTTTGGGTAAAGGTTTGGGAGTAGGTTATGTGTTGGGGTTGGGGTTAGTGTTTGGGAGTAGGTTAAGTTTTGGGGGTAGAGTAAGTTTTACAGTAAGGTTAAGTGTTGGGGTTAGTGTTTGGGTAAATGTTTGTGATTAGGTTAAGTGTTGGGGTTGGGGTTAGTGTTTGGGTAAATGTCTGACTAAAGGTTGGGATTAGAGTTATGATAAATAGGGTAAAGTTAGAATTATGATTAAGCAGAATGAATGGGCGTGTTGTAATAACCTCAAACAAACTGTGTGTGTGTGTGTGTGTGTGTGTGTGTGTGTGTGTGTGTGTGTGTCGGAGATGTGTGTACCAGGAATATATCAGTGTGGGGACAAAAACCTTCTCAGACACTCCCACTCTGGGGACTTACCACAAGCTGATCCCAACATGACAAATCAATGCGTTTTAAGGTGAAGGTGTTTTATAAGGTTAGAGAAGGTGAGGGTTAATGTTAGTACTTATGGATGTGGTAATGCAATGTTCCCACAAAGTATGAAAACGTGTGTGTGTGTGTGTGTGGTAGAGGGAAGTTCCCCTGAAATGTGAGACAGGAATCACAGGAATAAAAACAGCTTCTGGGCCGAACAGGAGCTCAGTTCAGACTCTGCACTCTGCACCCTGTCCCCTGCAGCTCTTTAACAGCAGAGACTGAAAACTGCTTTCACGGCTGTGTTTGGAGTTGAAGGAATAGTTTGGCAGAAATATAATTTACACACTGTTTTCTCCCAGTAAGCCAAGACATGTCTGGTGTCTGAAGTCTGCTTCTGTAGTGCAGTCACTCTGTTCAAGTTATTGGTTTCTTCAGGAGATATTTCAGAGGGGATTAGAGGTGATACAGTCACATTCAGGAGGGGGAAGTCCACGCAACACACACCGCACCAGAACAATTCCTCAGTCCAACAACACATTAAACATTAAAGGATCCATCTTTTAGAGAGAGGAGACAATCAACCTTTGGAAAATAAAATCCACAGCTGTTTGAGTCTATATGTCCACTGTGAGAAAAACAGCTAAACCACGTGGGTCTGAAAGGACGTGGAACTCTCAGACCTGAGCTTTACTGAATGGCTTTGGGAAAATGTGAACTGTGAAAACAGATTCTAAGAACCTGGCAGGTTTCTTAGTGAAACTGAAGGCAGGTCAATGGAAGTTTTAATAAAGGGATATGTGTGTGATGTTCTGTGATGGACACCTGGCCTGTTCAGACCCTTGACCCATCGCGACCCTGATCAGAATGAAGAAACTTGGGGAAAAAATGCATTTATTTGGGTGGATGAAATTAAAAAGCTGAATGTGAGGAATGTGAGGATTAGGTACTGTTCCCCAGTGTATTTCAAATTGGAAAGATTTTTATTGGTATTATTTTATTTATAAATGTATTATATATTTATTTATTTTCTCCAAGCCCTAAACATGTTTTTGAAAAGGAAGTATGAACATCAGAGCTACTCCATCCATCATCCCTGTAACCGAGTGGACAGAGATAAATACAGCAGACAGAAATCTCAAACAGACAAAAAGAGTGATAACCCCGATGGCTCTTAAGCGTATTTCATTATCGCTCTGAACATTCAATCTGTGGCTGAACTCACGAGAGGATACTCCATCATGACGGGAGACAGAAGTGGACATCAGGCCCTTAGACAGTGGTCCGTGTCTGAGCAGCAAAAAAAAACAAAAACGTGAACAACTCTGAAGTGGGAACAAGTGGGTACTGTGTCAAAATTGTAACTGGTTCCACGTGGAACCAAATGAGGAGACGTCGTGCTGTTGTGATCAGTGACGTTCTCCTGGTACAACAACCCTGTCTCCCATCTGTGATAGAGTTAAATATATGGGAGGGAACATTTTGTGACATAATTATTAAAAAAAAAACATGTGTCCGTTTTTGGTTTTCCACACTGTTTTAACCCCTCAGCTGCTCTTCACACTCTATGGGTAGTTCAAGATGAATAGACCAATAGAATTGCTCCAAAACTGACATTAAATTAATTCTTTTTTACCCTAACTTTTAATCAATGTTAAGTATATTGTGTGTTGTGCTATAAAGTTACCATTTGGAAATACTTGTTATGTCACCGAATCACATTTTTTATGGGAAACACTGATTAACACTAATTAGTGATTATTAATAATTACCTAGGCTAAATTTTTCCAGTGAACACTTAAGTAGAGGATGATATTTAGTTGTTGGTATTGCCCCATAATTCAGGGAAAGCACTGATAAAAGGATGTGTATGTTAATTTCTTATAAGTGAAAAATATTCATTCATTATCTGTAACCCTTATCCAATTCAGGGTCACGGTGGGTCCAGAGCCTACCTGGAATCATTGGGCGCAAGGCGGGAATACACCCTGGAGGGGGCGCCAGTCCTTCACAGGGCAACACAGACACACACACACATTCACTCACACCTACGGACAGTTTTGAGTCGCTAATCCACCTACCAACGTGTGTTTTTTTTGGACTGTTGGAGGAAACCGGAGCACCCGTAGGAAACCCACACAGACACGGGGAGAACACACCAACTCCTCACGGACAGTCACCCGGAGCGGGATCACAAATAGGAGTGAGACTGAGTTGCTCATGAAGCTTCAAAAACTACGTTAGTATTAATGGCACCCTCTTGTGGAGAATTCTAATCCTGCTAAATGTGAGTGGGTGTGTAACAACCTAAAACAGAAGACTCTATAACAGTGCTGCACAACTCCAGTCCTGGAGGGCTCGGGCAAATCAAAGTTTGGTGATTCCTTTGCTCACACACCTGATTCAACTCAAATGTTAACTGCCAGGTTTAAGGGGTGGGTTTTAGCGGAGGAATCACCAAACTTCGCTGGATACTGGTCCTCCAGGACCGGAGTTGTGCACCCCTGCTCTATAGACTTAGAGCTCTTGTTTTTGGTGCTACTTACAACAACTTTTGAGAGAAAATACGATTTATGTAGAAGATCTGGTTTAATTCCCAATGTAGCACAGTGTGTAAATAAATGCATGTGATAGTTTCTCTTTAAATAAACCTGCTTAGGCTAGATTTAAGGTGGTAAGTTATTCCAGATCCATTTGAGAAAACACAGGGTGTTGTGCAAAAGTTTTAGACACTTTAGAAAATGAGATTTAAAAAGCTGTTTATCCGAAAAGTAAGGGTTATTTTCTCAAAAACCCTAATGTTAGAATAGAAACAAATCCCATTAATAAATAGTTAATTATGTTAAATCAAGCGTGCTGTTGATTAAACAAATCCATACAATCCATATCAGGAGAACATCTGGAACCACACTTTGTTCTTCACTCACTCACAACACAGCTGCTACTTTTTAGGAAAAAAATCCTTTCCTATATATTTTCTATTCTCTGTGCCATTTCTATTGAGAAGATGAATTACTTTAAATAATAATAATCTTAAGTGCCTGTGATGTTTTGCACAGTACTGTATGTGTATTAGAAACCGTCTGAAGAGCTCGATGTCCCGAGGCTTTAGCCTGGCAGTGTATAAAGTGGTAAAAGATGACCGAGGTTCTTCACAGTTGACCAGCTGAACCTCCTCTGTTTAATGGAGCCTGAACGGCCACAGCCTTAGCCCCAAGGACCCGTTGTCAGACATGATGGAGTCACTGCTGAGCCAGGTTTACTGTTTATAAACCTCCTACTCCCTGAGAACGAAGGCGCTGAAAGGCTTCGGGATCAATTCCTGAGAGTCCTGTCTTCATTATACTATAGATATGTGTTTATAAGGAGTCATATGTCGCTCTTACCTTACACTGGTTCATAACATTAAAATGTCCTCCTTGTTTCTACACTCTGTCCATTCTCTCACCTCCACTGACCACACAGGGAAACTCTGCAGTTCTCCAATAACAGGCTGTAGTTGTCCACATGTTGCTTTGCATATTTTGTTAGCAGCTTTTGACCCTGTTCTTCAGCACTCAGGACCCCCACAGAGCAGGTGTGATGTGGTGGTGGATCATTCTCAGCGCTGCAGTGACACTGATGTGGTGGTGGTGTGTTAATGTGAGTTGTGTTGGTGCGAGTGGATCAGACACAGCAGTGCTGTCCACTTACTGTCCACTCTGTGAGACACTCCTCCCTCGTTGGTCCACCTTGTAGATGTAAAGTCAGAGGCAGTAGCTCATCTGTCGCTGCACAGTGTGTGTCGGTCGTCCTCTAGTCCTTCATCAGTGACACAAGACGCTGTCGGCTGGATGTTTTTCGGCTGCTGGACAATTCTCAGTCCAGCAGTGACACTGAGAGTTTTTTTTGTCTGTGAGGAGAGTGGTGTGTTCTCCCTGTGTCTGCGTGGGTTTCCTCCGGGTGCTCCAGTTTCTTCCCACGCTCCAAAAACACACGTTGGTAGGTGGATTGGCGACTCAAAAGTGTCCGTAGGTGTGAGTGTGTGTGTGAATGTGTGAGTGTGTGTGTTGCCCTGTGAAGGACTGGCGCCCCCACCAGGGTGTATTCCCGCCTTGCACCCAATGATTCCAGGTAGGCTGTGGACCCACCGTGACCCTGAACTGGATAAGGGTTACAGATAATGAATAAATGAATTAATAAACTTACATTTAGATTCCTCTGTAAATAATGTAAATTCCCTTTAGACAATAAATACACATGAGCAGGAAAGTTTCTTGCATTAAAAACAGAGTGCTTCACCGCTGAAGATGCTCCAGGCGGTCTGAGCTGTTTAAATCAGATCAAATTCATTAATGATGATTTGTTAGAGTCAGGTCATTCAAATATAATCCTGCATTCAAAATTCAACTCGATTTATCATTGAAATTCTCTCCAGACGCTTTTGGAAACCTGAAGTAAAGTCGTTAAAGTGGAGTAATGTGGTTTCCCTCTAAACAAGCCCGGTTCTGAAGGTACTGATATCGGTTCTAGCTGCAGTGTGTTCCAAAGACAAAGCCTGGTTCTGGTGTAATTATATCCTGTATGTGCACACAGTGGAGTATGATTGTATCCGGCCTGCAGTGATGGATTGAAAAGCCTTTAGCTTACAGTCCTCCGCTCCAGTGGTCGTCCATCATATTCAGAGACTTGCCTCTGCCTTTTCAGCCTATGATTCATTAGAAGGAAATAATAGACTTCTTTCCTCCTTTAAAGGAGCAGATTGATGCCTGTTCCTCAGTGAATCGAATCCAAACGGGAGGATTAACTGGAAACTAAGCCTCGAACACGTCCTGTGTGTTGGATATATGTTCGAGAGTGTGGCAGATACACTATATCCATCACTGCACTGTAATAGATTTCATTAGAGAAAGCTCTAGAGGTGGAAAGTGTGTACAGTTACAAACTAGAACAAATATTTTTGCTTGTAATTGTGCATTTTATTTATAACGGTGTTTTAAACATCCACATAAAGTAAGATTGTCTTCATTTTTCTAAAACTGTTACGGGTTTCTGCACGACACCGGTGTGAGAGTGACAGGGTGATTGTGTGTGAGTGTCCACAGGTGTGACTGGGTGAGTGTGTGAAACTGCCCTCAGGTGTGAGTGTGAGAATGATGGGGTGAGTGTGTGAAACTGCCCTCAGGTGCAAGTGTGAGAGTGACAGGGTGAAATTGCCCTCAGGTGCGAGTGTGAGAGTGACAGGGTGAGTGTGTGAAACTGCCCTCAGGTGCGAGTGTGAGAATGACAGGGTGAGTGTGAGAATGATGGGGTGAGTGTGTGAAACTGCCCTCATGTACGAGTGTGAGAATGACAGGGTGAGTGTGTGAAACTGCCCTCAGGTGTGAGTGTGAGCATGACAGGGTGAGTCTTTGTGTGAGTGTGTGAAATTGCCTTCAGGTGCAAGTGTGAGAATGACGGGGTGAGTGTGTTAAACTGCCCTCAGGTGTGAGTGTGTGAAACTGCCCTCAGGTGTGAGTGTGAGCATGACAGGGTGAGTGTTTGTGTGAGTGTGTGAAATTGCCTTCAGGTGCAAGTGTGAGAATGACGGGGTGAGTG
This sequence comes from Hoplias malabaricus, assembly GCF_029633855.1. Lineage (NCBI taxonomy): Eukaryota > Metazoa > Chordata > Actinopteri > Characiformes > Erythrinidae > Hoplias > Hoplias malabaricus. The sequence goes on from NC_089800.1 coordinate 16,275,859, forward strand.
TGTGAAACTGCCCTCAGGTGTGAGTGTGAGCATGACAGGGTGAGTGTGTGTGTGAGTGTGTGAAATTGCCTTCAGGTGCAAGTGTGAGAATGACGGGGTGATTGTGTGTGAGTGTCCACAGGTGTGACTGGGTGAGTGTGTGAAACTGCCCTCAGGTGTGAGTGTGAGAATGACAGGGTGAGTGTGGGTGTGAGTGTGTGAAACTGCCCTCAGGTGTGAGTGTGAGGGTGACAGGGTGATTGTGTGTGAGTGTCCACAGGTGTGAGTGTGTGAGACTGCCCTCAGGTGTGAGTGTGAGAATGACAGGGTGAGTGTGTGTGTGACTGTGTGAAATTGTCCACAGGTGCGAGTGTGTGAGTGACAGGGTGAGTGTGTGTGAGTGTCCACAGGTGGGACTGGGTGTGTGTGTGAAACTGCCCTCAGGTTTGAGTGTGTGAGTTATAGGTTGAGTGTGTGATGCCCTGTGACGGACTGGGACCCTGTTGCTAATACAAAGTAATGCCTTGAGGATAGTTTAGGATCCGGATCTGATCTCTCAGCATCAGAATCAGACCTCACTAATGTTTGTGCTGAATGTGATCAGACCCTCTCTCAATGCCCTGTGTTTACAGTTTACAGTGTAAAGCCTTTTACAGAAGCGCGGAGGGAACACAGTCCCGTTGAATACCCTTCATTTCAGATGAAATATTGGATTGTAATCTGAACGTGCTTCAGGCCTGAGCTGTACCCGACATCGGGCCTTACATCATGTCTGTTCAGAACACTAAAACACCACCGTCAGGAAAGAGCCACATCACTACCACCCACATCTCTGCTTTTTTATACGGACAGCCATAGTCCTAACAGTAAATCACAAAGGCTATTTAGCTGACGACCATTTGAATTCTTTTGGATCATGCCGTGAGCCAGTCGGATAGGAAAGGAAAGTTTAGGCTGAGTTTACTTACACCTAAGAATGCTCCTCACCTGGCTTTTACTCTTTACCACTCTTACCCCGAAGAACTTACACATGAAAAAGAAAACAAACCTGGACCCAGCCGCATGGTTATTAACTTGCACTGAAATGCGAGGCCTTTTACACTTATGGTTTTGCCGGCATCTGGGAAAAATAACGCAGACAGCTGGGTAAAATTCTACTGTAGTACACAGCATTTCTGGATACGCTCTGCTTTCCTCAGAGTGCCTTTTCCATCTCAGTTCGCCTGAGCAGATTCTTCGTCTCATTTCAAAGGTAAAGGCGAGAAAAAAGGTGCTTGAGAAGAGTAAACCTCAGCTTTCCACTCCTCTGTGCCACGTTTGGCTTTTAAATTCAGATGTGAGCGAATAACAGAGAGACCGGAATGTTTAGTCTAATGAAAGGTGTGTCTCAATCCAAACAGAGCAGACTGCACAGAGGGATCACTATTAGCATACGTGACTGCACCCTGCTGTATAACACTGCACACAGTATGGACTCTGGCCATGTTTCGTCTGGGCGGCGTGTTCTCAGACGGAAAACACTCGGAAGAGATTTATTAAAGGATTTATGAGTGGGATATCCTCTCCGTCTCCGTCCTATATTTCAGTGATTCCCAAAATGTTCTGCAGCACCTTCATGTGTAGATAACAATCTTTTCAAAACAACTCACCCCATGCATTCATATATTTTGCTTCCAGACTCTGGTATTTATTTTTAACCACTGTAATTCATATAAAACTGCATCATTTCACTGAACAAAACAAAGTCATTTAATAAATCACACACACACACACTTTGGGAACCACAGCTGTAGGGACCTGGCTTTAAAGGGAATGTCTACGAATGTTGTTTACATTCTGAAGCTAAACTTCTTTTAAGGTGGAACCATGTGTCTGAGGCTGAAGTGTAACGTCTCTACGTTTTTTATTCACTGTTTGAATTCACTCATTCACTCATTTGTAACTCGAGTTTGTTTAGTTTTGTAGCACTTTCCGTAATGCAGTTAGCCATCTCCTGAATTTGGAGATTTCCACCTTAAGTGGTTTGTACCAGCAAAAATAAGTCTGTATGTCCCACCTATGGAGCAGGAACAGAGCAACATCCTCATCTCAGTTTGTGCTTTTCAACGTTTGAACGTTTTTTTGATCACAGTTGTGAACCAGGCCTTTAAGATGCAATTTTTTAGCAATCGGATCCCGTTCAGATTTCACTCCTCCAAAATGAAATGCCAAGATGCACTGTGATTGGATTATGATTCACACAGATAGAGTTACACGAGTGGAAAGCTGTGGAGGAGAGGCAGCGCATCAGTGGCCAGATTTTCTGTCGTAGGCAAAGGAATGACAAGAATTTGGTGTCCAAGAATTTCCCAACAGTCTCAACCAGGCTGACCACTGCACCAGCCCCAGCAGACGCAGCCTTTTCCTCGGCCACTGCAGACAATAAGAGTATAATACAGAGTATAACACTCTGGGAGAAGGTGAGGAGCCATGATTACAGCCAGTTAGAGGAAGGAAAACTGAAATAGTCGGAAAGTAAAATCAGACTCATTTGGTCAGAGTGGGGATGCACTTTAAAGACAAGTGTAAACAGAAACAAAGTAAATCAAGATATCCTTCGAATACAAAACACATGTTAATGCTAGGTGTTGAAGGGTCCAGATACTTTTGGCTGCGTGACATTTTGGCTGACTTTTATTTTGAAATGAATGTTCATTAAAAGTCCTGATTATTTTTCTCATTAACTCTAGTGTGCTCTTGACACAGTCACCTCTTCCACACAGTGCTTAGCACTCACCACCATTATCATCAGATCAATCACCACACACTGAACACAGCTCTCTATCGCTCGCTCTCTCTCATTCTCATCTCTCTCTCTCTCTCTCTCTCTCTCTCTCTCTCTCTCTCTCTCTCACACACACACACTCACACACACACACACTTACACATTCTACCTCCCTCTCAACCATTCTCATCTCTCTCTCTCTCTAACACACACACACACACACGTACACACACAAACATTCTCCCTCCCTCTCAACCATTCTCATCTCTTTCTCTCTCTCTCTCTCTCTCTCTCTCTCTCTCTCTCTCTCTCTCTCTCTCTCTCTCTCACACACACACACACTCACACACACACACACTTACACATTCTACCTCCCTCTCAACCATTCTCATCTCTCTCTCTCTCTAACACACACACACACACACACAAACATTCTCCCTCCCTCTCAACCATTCTCATCTCTCTCTCTCTCTCTCTCTCTCTCTCTCTCTCTCTCTCTCTCTCTCTCTCTAACACACACACACACACACACAAAGGTTCTCCCTCCCTCTCAACCATTCTCATCTCTCTCTCTCTCTCTCTCTCTCTCTCTCTCTCTCTCTCTCTCTCTCTCTCTAACACACACACACACACGCACACACACAGGTTCTCCCTCCCTCTCAACCATTCTCATCTCTTTCTCTCTCTCTCTCTCTCTCTCTCTCTCTCTCGCTCTCTCTCTCTCTCTCTCTCTCTCTCTAACACATGCACACACACGCACTTACTTTCTCCCTCCCTCTCAACCATTCTCATCTCTTTCTCTCTCTCTAACACACACACACACACACACACACACTTACTTTCTCCCTCCCTCTCAACCATTGTCATCCCTCTTTCTCTCTCAATTTCTCTGTCCCATTCTAATGTCTCCCTCTCATATTCTCCTTCTCTCTCATTTCTTTCTGTCTCAAATTCTCATGCCTATTCTCCCACTTGCTCCTATACTTTTAGTTCTCCCTTCTTCACCTCTCTCTCTTTCTCATTAATTCTCTCACATCTCTTTTGTACCCCCTTCACAAAGACTTTCTCGATTTCTCTTTCTGCCAATATTTCATTTGGTCTCGTTTTCGTTTATTTATTTATATATATTTTAGTTTTCCCTCTTTACTCTTTTCTCTCATTTGGACACATTCACCTTTCTTTCACTTTTTGTCTTTTTTCTTTCCCTGTTCTTCATAAACGCTTCTCTCTCTCTCTCTCTCTCTCTCTCTCTCTCTCTCTGTTCCATAGTCTCCAGCTCTCTCATCCGCACAGCACAGGCTCTCTTTTTGTACCCCTCCCTCCTCCCGCTCTCTCTCTCTCTCTCTCTCTCTCTCTCTCGGTCTGAAGCTCTTCCTCCACCTCTTCGTGCACACACACACAGACACACACACACACACTCCTCCGCGTGCTCTCAGTGGGATTTTACTCTCTCCCTATTCCTCTGTCCCTCTTTCTGTTCTCCTCCTCCTCCTCCTCCACCTCTCCTGATGAACAGGAATACTCGCACTCTTTCTCAGGTGAGTGACCTCCATCTCTCTCGCTCTCTCTCTCTCTCTGTTTTCATTCCTCCTCTTGTTTTAGTTTAATTCTGGCGTTGCGGGTGAGCATCAAAATCCTGACAAAACGCAGTGTTTACGGATGAAAACGTGGCTCTTGTGCGCGCTGTCCAAGTTTGTTTCTGAGCTAAATCACTTTTAAAGCGCGTGTTATTCGCTGTGCTTTGGATTTCTGAGGTTATTCGCAGTTTGTTTTTGTATGTTTTGTTCGCGCATGCGCAGTGCACTTGCAGATGAATTGACATTACAGTGTGTTGACGGTGAAGGTTTAAAAATGGCTTTAAAATTCAGTTTCACCTCCAGAATGCAGAATGTATACGGTGTCCGCAGTTCAGTGTCCAGAGCGAGTTCAGAGCGGTGATTTCATCCGCCACAGGGTGGCGCTGTCACAGTGTATTTCATGGCGTTGACAGACGGACTCACTGGGCTTTAAATAATGCTTTATAACTTTATTAAATCTGCCTCGGTGATTGATTTTGATGGTGTAATTGGACTGAAGGGTCTCATAGCTCTTTATCAATGTCTGCTTTTGGGCTTTGATTCATTTAATACATTTATTCGCTTTATTTATATCCCCTTCCATTAGAGATCTATAGTAGTGCTCTGAGGGAGGTATCACTTTTCTGTAGTGCTCTATAATAACTTCTAAAGCCATCTATTACAAGTTCACGTTAATTTTAATTATTCTACCACAGCTGTAGAGTAACTAATAATATTTGTGTGGAATATAATGCATTATTCAAATCCACGGAGCATCGCTCTAGGCCTAGGTCTGTTTCTCAAAGGTTTGTAATTGGTCAGTTGTTAAATATAATGCTTTGATTTGGATTGGACAGTGTGGACTTTAAAAATCATATTCATGAAAAACGGTTCTCCGTGCATTTTAATGTAAAGCTTGTGATCTTATAAAACATCTGCAATCATTGGGGGGTTCTTCTCCTTGATGTAGCATCTATTTAGGATATAAACACTGTCATGAAACATTGAATATGGTTCTGCTGTTGTTTTAAGTCACAGAAACGTAGGAGATGTTGTAGCTGGCAAATTTACATTTCCAGCAAATGGCAAACCCACTTTTCCAGTGAGAATTACTACTGTAGTCACGTTACAGAGGTCTGAGATTGTAACATTGGCCGAGGACTCGATTACCCAGGCAGGGCACTGAACCCTGGTCTGTCGTGTTGAGGGCAGCAGTGTTACACACTACACTACACCAACCTAGATACAGCTAATATTCCTCATTCGCACTGTTACTACATATTTACTTGGTTTATGTCTTTGTATTTGGATTGTACTCCTCCTTCACGGTGATAACAGTCTTTACACTGAACAGGGAAGGTTTATACCAGACTAGTACTAATACAGAACATCTCTGTGAGGATTTGATGGCATTCAGCTTTGTGAGAATTACCAAAATAAGGTGCTGGTGATGGATACATAGCTCTGGAGGGTACTGCTCCACAGCAGCACTGGGAAGTGGGCTTTATACCGGTATTGTGACCTTCTGACATTGGACTCATGTGCAGCTGCTCCTGCGCATCCTGTTCAGTCAGATTTGAGATCGCCAGGCGATGACTGTTGTAGTGTTGCGCTGTATAATTGAATCCTGTTTGCTTTGTAGAAAAGTTACACTTTCCGCACCATTACCACAATTTAATTTTTTTTGTGGGGGATTTTCAGCATTGTGAGTGTGAGCAGTGTGTGTGTGTGGAGTGTGTGGAAGCAGCTTTGTGTCAGTGTACCGCTGTTAGCCGCTGACATATCCAATCTCATTTAACACAATAGGACTTGTCAGGTCATTAAGCATAATAGCGTCAACCTTGTGGGGAGACGGAACGTTCTCCACATACACACACAAACACACACACATACACTCACACACACACGACTGGACAGAGTCAGTGCGTTTGTGTTTGAGTCTCCCCGCAGTGGACCGGAGCAGCTGGATGGAAAAATGTGAAACAACTCTTTAAAGAGGCGGCAAATGCAGTTGTTTATGGCTTTGAACACGAACAATAACTTCACCTGTTAGAGTCTCTCTCACAGGAGGTCGAGGGGCTGCAGGTTACAGCAGATTGCAGCATCTTTTATTTTATGCATGTGACACACACACACACACAAACACACACACACACACACACACATGCACATGCAAATACATCAGCAGGACATGTGTTTGTGTCTAGACTCTGTAAAGTTTTCTTGCATAATTGATGTTTAAGTTTGTTTCAGAGAAGGTGAAATCCATCAATATTACCTCAAGTTCTAAATAATTAAAGTTGCCTTCAGTCATTTTTACCACCAAATATAGAAAGCAGTTTTTATGAAAGTAATAATTTTTCGTTTTTACTTCTGTTCCTTTCAAGTGTAACTCACATGAGATGAATAACCAAACCGCAGCGTAGCCACTGATTCAACCACTTTATTCAGACGAGTGGGTCTCCCAAATGGGTTTGGTCGTGTTTACGACGGGTTCAGTACTGAATATCGGACACATCCAGGCCACTAGGTGTCAGTATAGTGGCCGTTTCAAAAAGGCGAAGAAGAATCACAGGAGGAAATGAAGTGTAAACAAAGTGATGGAGATGGCTTTGCTTTGGTTCTAGAGGAACTGAGTCAGAATTGTTAACAGTGGTGGTGAACAGAACCAGACGTCCTCACTTTATCCTTCTAAAGCATGGATTAACGAGATTAACCGATAACGTCGACAACCTGTGATCATTTTGAGCCCTGAAAATTTCACAATGCTCCATCCAGAGACTGTTCTTTGAAAGTGAATGAGGTTAACGAGGCTCTGAATTGTGTTAAAGATACCACTCAGGTTTAACACCACTGCACACTGACACTTGGCAGTGTTATGTAAATTTAATACGGCAGAATATTGAGAGCGTAGTGAGCTGCAGAATTGTAGCTCTGCTTTTCAGAGCCAACAGCTCAGTGTTAAGAGTCTGTTACACTCTACTCTCCCCCACTTTGTCTCCATACAGTGTGTGTGGAAGCATGGGTGCTGAAATGGAGGAGGAAAGTGACCCCTGTCCAGATGGTTCCATTATTTTGGGGCGTCTTTAGCCCAGTCATTGTCCGGAGTTCATTGCCTTGCAGTTGTGCGTGTCCCGGAGGACAGAAGCTGCAAATGTGCTGAATTTTGGGAGAAGTTCAGTTGCTGTAGTCTCAGAATTATGATGCAGTATATGAAGCTGTGCTTGGAAAAGAAAAGTTAAAGGCCCTGGAGTTGTTCGGAGTAGTCTGTAGTTTCATTTTGCATTATATTATATTATATTATATTATATATTGTAATTTAATATTGTTTCTATGTTATCTGACCTCAGAGACTGTCCTTTTATATTGTGTGGAGACTGTACAATGAATGAACAAGTAAAATGATCTTAAATGACTTGGAAAAAATCTATTTCCATTAACTTATTTTTAAAGTTGAGAACTTCCCAAATGAACATTTCATTGCTCATAGTCTACCCTCTAATGGCTCAGGAGACGTAATAACAATTATCCTAAAATTCCTTAGGAGAAACAGGAGACACTGTTTCATCAGTATTAAGGTAGAGCTTAAGAATCTTAATTAGCAAACGTAGCATTTGAGGATATTTTAGGATAATAACAGCATGGGAGCACAATTTGTTCATTAATTCTGGGTGTATATTTTGTTCTTTATCCTGTCAACTTGTTCCAAACCTGTATAGCCTAAAATGCTGCTATCTAAAATGGACAACACAGAAGAATAATCCAGGCTTTTTTTGTTTACATGACACACATTTGCCCCTGTTTATACCTGTGTGATATAATGTCAGAAACCTCATACTGAAGTCTGTTAGAGATTAGTGAAGACTTCATGCAGTTTGAGATGAGCTTTTTGATGATGTACATATGTTAGCAACATGCTAACAGGTTTTTGGTATGAGCTTCCATTATTTCTAGTTGGATTAGCATTTTCGCGCTAGCGCAAATCTAAAGAATCAAAGTTCAGACACTGAGCCTGTGTCAGCTGATTTGGGATAAAGGAAGTAAATGTGGTTGTTGTTGTTTTTTTGTTTTTTTTTCTTTTTGCATACTTGATTCTAGGATGTTTCTTGAGCACTGTGTTGTGTTGTTTGCAGCAGCACCTGTCTGTGTTGATTCCCTCTTGGTCTCAGCTGTGTGTAGAACCCCACTTGGACTTAAGAGGTGTTTGTGAAGCCTGTGAATCAAACACATCCAGAGTCTCGCTCTCGGTTTCGGTCTCAGTGCTGACAGATGTGAGCAGATGACTGAAAGTTCAAAGACACTGCTTTGTCACAGACACATTCAAAGCAAAGTCCAAGACAAGAAAGATCATTTAAAATAAATGCCTTCTGCTCGGATAGGGGGTGTTTCATTTGTAGCTGCGCATGGAAACAGCAAAGTGTTCACTTATATTTAAAAAAAAAAAACACAACAACTTGTACTTAGGCATTCTATCGGAAACACCTCCTGGGGATATGGGAATTGTTGGTTATGGATGATATCTGATCATATTTTCACACACTTAACTGCAAATGCTGATACATCAACATTTATAAAACATGTATTAAATGTACACAGTTCGTAAAGGGACACGTTAAACACCAGTTAATGTTACCTTAACTTATGACTTGGGTTATAACCCCATGAGTAGAGCATTGAATTTGTGAAGTTAGTTATTTGAGGTTTTGACGTTAAAACTGTGTAAGTTATTAAAACCAACATTAGCTTTTTTTATTTATTTTTTGATTGACATTCAGACACATCCTTAAAGCAACACTAGGTAAGATTAGGTTGTATATTACTTTAACTGTACTGTCCTAGGAATTGTGGGGGGGGGGGGGGGGGGGTGGGTTGCTTTAATGTGAAGCACTACTCTCACACAAAAGTCTTTTTAAGGGGCTTAATACATATCTGCTCCTTGTGTTGCCCCATATAAATAAAGGGTATCATTTATTTTGGCTTGTCTACATAAAGCTGCTCAGGAAACCCAAAAAGAGCCCAGTATTTCATGTCCACGTTGTGCTTAACACTTGAGAATAGCTGGAAAGTTTATTAATAATTTGATATACTTTGATCATCTCTAGATATCCATAAAGCCCCATTTAAATTCAGTGGAGTCCTTAATTGTTTGGTATTGTTCCCCCTTAGGGAGCACTTAGGCCAGTCTTTAGCTTGATAAGAAGATGGAAATATGTGATAGGGAAAGAAACCACGAAGCTGCCTGAATACCTAAGGCATGAGTGTCTTACCTTGAAACAAATCTATGTTCCGCTGCAATTCAATCCAATACACTAACCTTCAGCTGGCAATTCAAGACAATCCAGCACTAACCTTCAGTCTGCCATCTAATACAACTCAACAGAATACAACACTAACTTTCAGTCCCTATTAATCACACAGCTGCTCAGGTCTCTCTTCATTGGTGTGGGGACGTTGCCATGGCCATGTCCAGACCCTCGGACAGAAATGTGAAGTGTCCATCAGACACAATGCGTTCGCCGTAGGGAAAGAGTTTGTGGAATAAAGCTTTTGTTGTCACAGATGCAGCGCACCAAGGTTTAACAATGTTGCCATAGCTACAGAGGAAGATGAGGTGAGTCCACGAGGAGATGAGGGATACTGTGTGAGCCCTGACTGAGAAATCAAGGTTAAGTTACAGGATCAATGGTTTTAATTTATTTACAGCTGAGAACATGCACTGATCAGCCATAACGTTAAAGTCCTCCTCGTTTCTACACTCACTGTCTGTTCTCTCAGCAACAATGACCATACAGGAGCACTTTGGGCTGTAGTCCAGCTGTTGCTCTGCATACTTTGTCATCCCCTTTCACCCTGCTCCTATAACCTCAAGCCCACCACAGAGCAGGTATGGCTGGTGGATGATTCGAAGCGCTGCCAGCACACCCATGTGTGCCCCATATGTGCAGCCCAGCTGGGTACCAGCAAGTTCTGTCAGTAGTTAAATGTTGGCGCCACATGTGTATGCCCTCCAGGGTCTGTGATGGGTCAAGGATGTGGTAAACATTGTTTCTTCTGGACGGCCCACCTGAAAACACAACATCGCTCTTAATTAAGACTATTTACCCACGTTGGGCCCATGTGGACCCCATATACAGAGAGTTATGGAGTTGCACACATTTATCTGTGAAGGCTATTCATGGGTCCAACTTATAGCCCATGTCCTAACCCAAACTACACCGAGCCCATGCCGGACTACAGCTGGAGGAGTCCCCTGAAGAGAGCGAGTGTGTGAGAGAGAGGAGCTCAGCAAAGTTTACTACTGCTTCTGTCGTGAGCTGTTGTAAGCAGCGGTAGAACTTTCTCTGCCCTTCTTTTGCAGCTAGCTAACTAGCTTTCAGGAATGTGTGCGTGTGTGTATATATACACATGCAGACTGCAGAGCGCACAGGCACCTGAGGCCAGGTCATATGGTGTTCGTAGATGAGCAAGTAGGGTGTCCAATCATTTCAGTCGGTCCAAATAAAAAGACTGGACAGGTTGTTTTCATTATCCACAGCAGCAGCAGGACTGTGTTTATTCTTTGTTTTTTCAGAACATATGATTTATTCATAGCTATCAGGATGTAAAAAATGATAACAGCAATGTTCCTAAAAGCTTAGTAATCTGGATTTAGTAATCGGAGCATCTCGAGCTTAGTTACTAGTTTTAAAAATAATAGTAATCATAATCATCATCAACATCATCATCATTGTCTGAGCAAATATAGTTTGCAGGTATTTACATTATACACAGTGGACATGTAATGCTTTTTGTACGGGTGTGACCATTTATATTTTATACCTTTATTGAACACGTGCTCTGAATATTTCCTTATCCTTATCCTGCTTTAGATGAAGGTCAGAGCTGGAGAATCAGCAGAAAAACAAAGTGAAGAACTCTCATTTAGAAGCAGAGACCAGTGTTTACTGACAGAGAGATGCAATCAAATGATGTATGTAATATATTATGAAAACTTGACTTAACACTAGAGAATTGATGTCTGCTAATAAATATATAAGGTTTGTACTGATGTTTTTTAAGTGTCTGTGGAAAACAACCAGATGGACACAGTCACAAACCCTTGTTGCGTTAAACTTAATATGATGCAATTCGTTTCCATTTTGTGTTGCTTCTGAATGCTGTTTTTCTCAGGTGTTAATGTTTACTATTGTGAATTAGCTCTGGCTGTGTTTACTGTGAGTATTTTAGATGTATTACGTTAACTGAAGCCCATACTTACAGTATCAACATCTGTCAGACTAAAGCAAACGCACAGACCCAAGTGTCCAAACAGAGCCGAGTGTTTGATTCTCTAATGGCTGAACTGTTTGGATGTCCTTAAATCCTCCGAACTGCTCGAGTACTAAGCTCCATCCTAATATAATACACACCCCCTTCTATGAAGTTAAAGGGTAGATACCATGTAACATTTAATTTTCTTTCATTTTTTAAAGATGATTTTAATATTTCAGTTGTGAACATCTCTCCCAAACTCTCCAGGCCAGGTTTTGTTAGTGTAATTACACAGGTATAAGCACTTATTCAGCCAGCGTTAACTCACACATCGGAGCCTCAAGACTCAACTCAGTCTCACTTTATGGAGACTCGAGACTCACCCCAGTGATTAAGACTCACTCCAGAGACTCGAGACTCAGACTCACCCCAGAGACTCGAGACTTATACTCACCCCAGAGACTCAAGACTCAGATACACCCCAGAGACTCAAGACTCAGACTCACCCCAGAGACTCAAAATTCACCCCAGAGATTTGAGACTCACCCCAGATACTTGAGACTTATACTCAACCCAGAGATTCGAGACTCACCCCAGAGACTTGAGATTCAGACTCACCTCAGAGACTCAAAATTCAACCCAGAGATTCAAGGCCAACTCAGACTCAAATTCTATAAACTCAAGCCTTCACACAGACTCAAGTCTCAGACCCCACTCAAAGTATGAACTCAGAATTGTGTGTGTGTGTGTGTGTGTGTGTGTGTGTGTGTGTGTGTGTGTGTGTGTGTGTGAGAGAGAGAGAGAGAGAGAGAGTGTGTGTGCTGTGAAACAGAGACATGTCTTCACGTCAGAGAAAGTTAGCAGCAGGTCTTCAGCTCATCACTTTCCAGCGCTGATGTGTTTACTGTTGCCCCAAAGCCACACAACTCCATTTCCTTCAGTGTCTGAGTACTTCAAACCACAGCCCACCACCACACGGCGTGTGTGTGTGTGTGAGTGTGTCACTAACAAACCCCCGGGCTCGTGTGTGTGTGTGTGTCATTAACAAATCCCCCAGGCTCGTGTGTGTGTGTGTGTGTCCATAGTGCTCTTATCAAAGAGAGTCGACTGATAGAGAGTTAAATAAAGGCTGACTTTCCTCCTCCACTAATAAAGCTCCACCGCTGCTGCTCTACAGAACAGATTTAATGGGCATCCTGTTTATTCTGGATACAACAAGCACCACCACATTACTGTAGAGAGAGAGAGAGAGAGAGAGAAACTAAGAAACAAGCAGAGAAAGAAGAGGGAAGAGGAGAGCGGAGGATGAATGAAAGAAAAGTGGAAATGTTAGGAAAACTGCAAGAAACAAGCAAACAAATAGCAATAGAGAAATAAGTGAGAAAAAAAGAGAAAGTAGAAAGGTGTGAAAGAAAGAACAGAGAACCTAAGTACAAAAGCAGAGAGAGTGAGTGAGAGAGAGAGAAGAAAGGAAAGGTGGGAGACAATGGAGAGAAAGGAAAGAGAGAATGAAGATATAATGGTGACAGACAGTGGAAGAGGAAAAAGAAATAATAAAAGAAAAGAAGCACAGAGAGAAAGAGTTCAACATTTGTCCATTTCTCAGACAGCACCGTGTCCTATAGAGACTCTCTCTCTCTCTCTCTCTCTCTCTCTCTCTCTCTCTCTCTCTCTCTCTCTCTCTCTCTCTCTCTTCCCCTACTGCTACTGGAGTGAAAATGAGGAGCTCAGACTGATTCCTGAAGCTGTGTGTGTTCTCACTGGTGGAAAAAGGCTGTGTGCAATAAAACAGAGCTTTAATAAACATGCTACAGGAAATCTAACAACACAGCGTCACTCCGCTGCATCCATCACTTTATTGAAACCAGGCTCTTTGAACTGTAGCTCCCTCAGAAACATTTCCATACCCAGCGCCTGCTGTAAATATATTTCTAAATCGCATGAAAATCATCAAATCCGTAAAATTACAGTTCTCATCTTTTTCTCTGTTCTGTCCTCACCTCGTCTCATCTCCCTTCTCATTTCTTCTCTTCTGTCCTTTTCTCTTCCTTTCTCTTCACTTCTGTCTATCTTCTCTTCCCTTTTCTCGTCTATTTCTTTTCTGTATTGTCTTTCTTTTCTCTTTTGTCTATGTCTCTTCTGTCTTTTTTTCCCTTCACTTCTCTTTGAGACTTTATCTGAAATTCAGTAAAGGTTTATTTACTGTATTATATTACGTTTTAGGAATTATGATAATTCTGACAGCTTTATTGTGAGTTAAATGCCAGGGAGATTTCCGCCTTGTGGCTGTTTGTGTGTGTGTGTGTGTGTGTGTGTGTGAGAGAGAGAGAGAGAGAGACAGAGAGACAGAGAGAATGTGTGAGGTAAAATGTCAGTGACTCAGAAGGTAATTCAGAAAAGTGTCTCTCTCTGTGTTTGTGTGTGTGTGTGTGTGTGTGTGTGTGTGTGTGTGTGTGTGTGTTGCTGATTCTCTTCTTTTGTGTTGGAGACGGCCGTTTAAACCTCTCTCTGACACTCGTCTGATACCCAAGGTTTTTTTTTCTGTCCGGATATTTTCGATAGCATCCGACTGGCGGCCGTGTCTCTGACAGGTGAGGCAAAGAGGCTGACAGTGATGTGACAGCGGAGGAGAGGAAAACACCTTCCTTTCTCCCTTCTTCTCCTTTTCCTCAATATAAAACAGCAGCAGAGAGAGAGACCTTCAAAAAAATTTGAAAAAAAATTGAAATTGAGACTGTATAATTGCCCTGCCCCCTTGTCTGAGTCTGTCTAATCACAGCGCTGGATCCACGTTTTTTAAGAACGAGGTTAAACGCATCAAAACAGACACAACGAGTGCGGAGAAATAAGAGCACTGAGTAAAAACAGAGAAAACGGAGAAGAACGAGAACAGAGCAAAAACAGCTAAAAACCAGAGCTTCTGCTCCTCGCTCCTCACTGCTGTGCACTCAGGGTCGGGGTGAACAGCGAGCAGCTCATTATCATTTAAAGGAACAGGTGCTGAAAGCGGGCGTTCTGAACAGGGCTGTTTACACAGGGAGAGAACACTGCTGTGGGGCTTGGACCAAAGCAGGTCACAGACGTTTCATTAAGAACCCGCACTGTGTTCCACTGTGAAGAAGAGGGAGAGTATGGCTTCTTTAAGACTGATATATGTAAATGACTGTCATTATGAATATTCAGGTCTACACTGTTGTGAATGCGATGTCAGAACAATAAACACAAAAGCAACAAATTCACCCTTTAAATCGGGCTCTGTTTCCAGAAAGTGAGAAAAATGTCCCTGTACTGGTTCTTTAATCAGAAATAGCAAGGACTTTGGGGGAAATAAAAAGGAAAAAATCTTTAGTTTATGGTCAGTGTTTTTACTTTGGTTTGCACTGAACTGAAGCAGCCATTAAGCCATTAGGCTGTTAAGGTGGATCCGTGAATTTCCGCAGTGTGTCTGAGATGAGGGTGGATTTGGAGGAGACAGAACTCTCTCTAATCAATACAAAACCTTCTAAAGTCTCTCTGCTTAAAGCACAGTGCTTTCCCAGGCCCAACGCCAAGTGCCGAGTGATCAGACACCGCATCTCTGTCTGATGCCCTTAAAACGTGTTGATTGACTGCTCAGAAATGGATGATTGCTCGTCTAGAGCTTGAGGAAATCGATGGCTTTTTTTTTCTCCCTCCTGAGGAGGCTGCCATTTATATTTGAAGTTTAAACTTGCTTTTCAGTTCTATGCATTTTCCAGGAATGAAGCCTCAGGAAGATCAGTGTGTGTTTTCTGATGGAGGAAAAGGCTCTAAAGTCACAGAGATGGGACAGGAAGTGCTGATCTTTACCCTCGTACTGATAAAACTGTGACCAGAGAACATTAAACAGGGAATATGTTTAGTTTTCCGTGTTTGTTTCTCATGCCCCGCTGAGTCTTGGCCGGATGTGTTTGACTCTAAAGGCTCAAGGCTTCGGGCAATGAAAACACAGCATGGGATTTTCTCTGGTCCTCCAGTCTGACTCTGAATATTCATGTTGTTTATGTAATAACCAGAAAATGCTCAAATATATGTATGTGTGTGTATGTGTGTGTGTGTGTGTGTGTGTACTGAAACCTGTTACTACTGTTTCTATATTATACATTACTCAGTAAAAGATGCTAGGCTTGAAATCACGTCACTGTCAATATCATGATAAACATTTTTCACTAAATAATAAAAATGAATATATTTTGAAGCTATAATCTCAGTAACAGAGTTGAATGTTGAAGCGTAATGTAATCAACAAACACTGAAACAATTTTAAAAACATTCCAGAATAACAGAAAACCCAGACTCATTTTCTCTGCTCCTCTCTGTTCAGAGTCTCCTGTTTATTCTGTGAACACTGGGTTTCCTCTGCCTTTAGCCGTGTGTAATATGTTGTTGTAACCGGACGCTGTGTGACACAGAGTTTTCTAACGGAATTATGATCATTGTTAACCTCAGTAAACAGTACAAAAGAATATATCTGCTCTTAAATGGCACATATAAACAAAAGCAGACAAATTATGAAAGATATAAACATTTTTTTCAATTATATTTGACACTGGATGATCATCATGGCAGTAAGGAGAAGAGAAAATGGCCGTTTAAAGGGCACTTAAGGTTTATTCTTTATAAAAATATTTGATATATATAATTTATAATGATTTGCATTTTGTTATGAGTTTAATGTATACACACTTTGCATATTTTTCATAATCTATGAATGTAATCTTTGAAATATAATGTGAACAGACGTCTCTAATCGTGACTGTGATGTCAGAACCATGCGCTCCTTTAACTCTGGCCACCTGCTTCTGTTCATGAGGTGATGTGGAGTATTTTTCCTGTGGACAGTGGAAGATGTGGGAAAACACTAAAATTTTGTGCTGTTCCTTGCTGTCAGAAAGCGACTGGTTCCCAATAATCCACACACGTTTTTTTTTAGTAAAAAATATGTAATAAATCTGATGGAAATGAAACATCTTTGTAAATAGCTGGAGCTGTGAGTCCAGGCCGAGAGCATTTACAGCCTCACCTTGTTGGTGACTCCACCGCTGACTGGACGAAAGGGTTTTTTGTACCTCGCTGTTGTGCTGTTCTGGGTTAAATGGCATATGGAGGTGTTATGGGTGGAGGGGGGCGGCATGGTGGGCACATTTCCTGTGGACCTGAGGCACATTTTCCCTGGCCAGAGCGAGAGTGGTTTTGTGGCGGTCTGGTTCAGGTGCTTAAAAATAGTCTGTGGAGCACAGCAACAAGGGCCACTCTGTCCCCTGCTGGTCTTTAGCTCTGTGGCGTTTTTTTGGACTTTGCTTCACGGATGATCCGAGCAGAACCGAAAACATTCTCAGTGTAGGGCTATAGAGACCACATTATTATGATTCAGGAAATGGTCCTTGCCTTGGGTGTGTATTAGGTCAGCATTAACAATGGGGAAATGGTGTCCCAATCCGATCTTATATCGGTATCGGGTCAGATATCGAAGCCACTCACTCATCAGATATCGGACGGACAGGGCCGGTCCACTTACCAATCCGTATTCCAGTCCGGAGTTTGTGCTGAACCATGAATCGGCTGTAACCGTGTAACGAGATTCCGTTCCACATCTTACCGTGACTGAAACGTGTTCTATTGAAAGTGTATTAGGACACGAATGGAGACAGAGAGGAAATGAGACAGAAGAGAGAAAATGTGATACAGAGAGAATGGAGTGATGTTTTTGATGCGGAGTCATTTTGCTTTTTCATAAAGATGTGGGTATTTTTGAAAACGCTGTTTGTTGTGGACGAAGATTATGATGTAACAAACACAAAACTAACGACAATAATCACAATAGTATTAATGTAAAACAAGCTCTGGTATCGGCATCTGTATCGGTGTCGGAAGCGGTGTGTCTGAATCGGATCGGACCTGAACAAATGTAGATTTCTGTTCATCACTAGTAACAGTCTCTACTCTTCAGTGATGGCTTTTGCTGTGGGGATTTGGTTGCATTAAGCCATGATAGTTAGGTTCTTGCTCTCCTGCTCATCCCAGTGGTACTGGATAGAGTTCCATCACTCCAGTGAACAGCGCCCTACTGCTCCACAGCTCACAACCCTACCACTGGAAGGCTTTATACCTCTCTGGTGGGCTATTGGCTTTGGAGATGGCGAGTTTAGGCTCATGCAGCTGTTCCAGAGCCTCTCCTTTTTTGTTCATGCTTTTCTAGAGGATAATCAAACTCTACACATTATAAGAGCAGACCGCACTCATCTCTGAGGTTGGCTACACATTTTGCGCATGGCTTTGTCGAGACCAGACCTGGTTTTGAGTGGAAGCAGGATTGTTTTCAGCGTCAAAGAGCTCGGGTCTGATCAGAGGGCCTTCCTCGCTGCTGAGTCTCGTGGGGAGTCTCTCTCTAATGCTTTCCTCTCAGTGAGTGATGACAGCTAAATATTATTGGTCATTTAAGTGGGAGAGAAGCCCAGTTGCCCCTGAGTAATTACCCCGAGCCAAGAGAGGGAGTTACGTGTTTTCTGACATTCACAGCATCCCTCGAGGCCGAAGACGAGACCCCCCGTCGTCTCACTCTGCCGTCGGACCGATGACCTTTAGCTCACTGTCTTCTCGCTCTTTAATTCATTCAGTTATTCCCTTCCTGCATTACATCAGCTATGATCTCAACCTTTACCTGCCTCAACTCCTCCTAATACAGAGGGAGAACCACTTCTGGTTCCCTGAAGAATGTTCTGGTCGTCCATTAGCCTTTGGTCAGCGAGCCTGGCGTAGTTTTACAATGGCGATCACTGGATTAAGTGACCTGATGGTGGTGAGTTAGTGTCTGTTGCGCTGGTACAAGTAGATCTGTCAGATCAGAAACGAAAAGACCAGAAAAGATAGGTTTTCCTAATCCAGAGATCATAGAGTGAATATTGATTACTGAAACTTAGGAAACATCAGATACTAACACCCCCCCAAACACACTTAGAGAAACTCTGAGTTCCTGCACCCGTTCCTTTCTGCATTGTGCTCCATGCAGTGGGAATGGGATTTTAATTGTGCAACGACTGTGGAATGACATTAGCTGAGCAGAACAGAGTGTAGTTTGGATGCTGCCAGTTGCCAGTTAGTTTACTAGATAATTTTTGAGAAAAGACTCCCAACATCATTTCTACAGATTTTACTTTTTAAACAACTGGATAAATGACTGGAACAGTCAATTTCAAAATTTGCAGTGTTTTGTTAATTATTAACCATCGCCAGGTCCTCACTGCTGTCCCTCGTCTCACACAACATTATTTTATTCTGAAAAATGAATGCTGTTAATTCTGTATGATGCCAGTCCGTTAGCATTAGCATGTTAACTGTAGCCCCATTCAGATTGTATTAGTTCAGACGGCAATGAAAAACTAGATTCTAGTTTCTAGTTCCCGTTGCGTTCACATTATATCGAGCATGAAAACCCTAGGTAATTCAGCCTGTAATTTTCTCAGAGGAAAAACACAGACATGGACGATTAATATGGAAATAAAAACTACAGAGGACCCCCATAAAACAGAGATTTACCCCAGGACTTTTTACACTTCTGGTTTTATATTCTTATGCAATATATAAATAGTACAACATACAAATGTTACTATTTTGTTAAAGAGCCATTGTTGTAAATAAGATGTTTAATAAAAAAGTGAGGGTAAATAAATTATACTTTGTGTTCTTGTACAAATTAAGTGCTGTACAATTTATTTTTAACATCAAAGTGGGATTTAAGATGAATGAAGATGGCTGGTTGTGGAGGTGTGTTTTTAAAGTTTTTTTTTTTTTGCTGTGGCTTCCATTTAATTTCAGAGCCAGCCGTTAATGAACATTACAAAAATTGGGCATAACGTGTAATTATCACATATTCTCTACAGCAAGGGGCTTGATTTTGCTCTTTGCTGTTGTTATACTGTAATTACAGTCCTGTTATTCGTGCACAATTCATTAAAGCTATGAAATGAACCCAGCACCAACTCAGAGAGCATCTCATTTTTTAAATGAACTGCAGACCCAGCACTTTTTTTTATATATTTTTATATATTTTTTAACAATAGCTTTCTTGTTCCTTCATTATCCGTGCAGCACAGTCCTGTCCATATGCTGTGCTTTCAGAAATGTTAAAACCTGTTAATAAGCACCAGGAAACCGCACCTCCTTCTCAGACAGGAAGCTCTGCTGTCTTTGGAAGCAATTAGACGCATAGTTCACAACCAGACGGAAAATTAGCTCCACTCAGGTTTACTCAAATTGACCTCCTCGGACGCTC
This sequence comes from Hoplias malabaricus, assembly GCF_029633855.1. Taxonomy (NCBI): domain Eukaryota; kingdom Metazoa; phylum Chordata; class Actinopteri; order Characiformes; family Erythrinidae; genus Hoplias; species Hoplias malabaricus. The sequence continues at coordinate 16,295,699 of NC_089800.1, forward strand.
TTAACCTCAGGTGGACGAAGGATGCATGGGTGATGTGTTCAGGAGACATTTTGTTTAAACTTTAATAACTTGAACATTAGTTAAGACAACAACAAACTTTATATTCCACCTTAAACTCGAAAAGCAGAGCTTTCCAGGGACGTGGCTCTATTCATCAGCAGTAAGAGCACGAAACTAATAACACTTGCACAAGCAGGGAAACAGGATCTCAGACCTCTGTGAATAAACAAAGGAGATTTTAAAGGGGCCTTATTCTCCCTCTTCTCCACAGTGGAACACAGTTCTGCTTCTTAATGAAACGACTGTGACCTGCTTTGGTCCAAACCCCACGAGCCCCACAGCAGTGTTCTCCCCCTGTGTAAACAGCCCTGTTCAGAACGCCCGCTTTTAGCACCTGTTCCTTTAAATGATAATGTGCCGCTCGCTGTTCGCCCTGACCCCGAGCGCACAGCAGTGAGGAGCGAGGAGCAGAAGCTCTGGTTTATAGCCATTTTATCTCTGTTCTCTTTCTTCTTCGGTCTCGTTTATTTTCACCTCATTATGGTGCTGTACATAACCAAATACAACACATTCTCTGTCAATCCCAAGAACCATTTCACCCTGCACCGTTCAAATTATGAATGGATCTATGTAGAACTCAGTAATAAACAGAACCATGGTTTAACTAAAGAACCCTTGAAGAACATTTTTTTTAAAGTGTGTAGGTTCATTCTTTAAAGAGTTAAAATAAAAATAATGGAAATGAATAATACACAGAAGCAGAGAAACATTAAATTGTTTTACAATTAATTCTTTACTTCACACATATTTAAAAGACAACCTTTTTAAGTGTAAAATAAAATGACATTTGAGTGCATGTGTATTTGAGGTCCTGTGATTGTGCAGTCTTGGGAAATGATGTTTTTGACACTGACACTGCGATTGGCTGATTCACAAAAAAATGTCTCTCCAAGTTGAGACACTTACAATCATCATAACTGAGTTTTATTTGAGTGGTGGGATGTTTTAGCATATGCAGTTGAAGTGCAAGTGTGTGTGTGTGTGTGTGTGTGTGTGTGTGTGCAGCTGGCTGTGTTAAATGGTGGTCCTCCATGACTTAGGAATTGTAAGCTGTTAGGAACAGCACAGTGCCTACTTTTCCCTGGGGAATAAACCTGGGCGCCACATGTGCAGTGCTATGGAGCGTCTGACTGGAAAAGCACAGTCATCATTAAACCGAGGGGCGGTGGGGCTCATTAAAGGCATTATTTATTCTCGCTGTGATGTTTTATCGCCGTCACAGAGTCACGTTTCTCAGGCGGGAGGTGAATACCTCATTGTTCTGGACCTTTTATTTTTTTATATTACTCCTCGACTGAAGTTTGAAGGCTGCGCTGATGGGGGGAGGATGTTTCTTGGCTCACGGAGGTGTGTGAAATTTTCCACCCCTGTGTTTTGTTTGTTTACACTTTTTCTTTTACGCACTGTTTGGGGATCTGCTTTTAACTTTGTACAAACTCCAGAGCAACTTCTTCTACTTTTCCTACAGTTGCATGCCCTGATGAGTTTATTAACAGAGAAATAACAGCTCTACTTTTTCCTCACTGCATTTCGGCGCTGTTTTTTTTAATCTGATGTGTCAAAAAAAAAAAAGTTCTTGTGATTGAGATTGTCAAGGTGCAAAACATGCAGGTGAAATATCCTCCTTCCTTTAAAATATGACTGAAATAGTGCTGCTAACTGTCAATTTACCTTCAGATTTTAAGCAACACCCTTAGTTCACGGGGGGAAGGCGACAGAGCGGCTGGTCCCATGAGAGCGGGCAATTTTGAGTTCCTGACAGGCGGCGAGTGACGGATTAAGCTGAGATTTCCTCTTCTTTATGCGTTATGACTCGAAGAAGTGACAGAACCGAGTGATTGGTCTGAAACTTGGACGAGCGTAAAGCTGCAGGAGCGACTTGTCTGCGCTGGTGTGAAGTCGTAAGATGAGAAGTCACAGTTGTACCCGCTGTATTCACACACTGTAATCTTTTATTCATCTTAAAGGAACACTAGCACTGTCCTGAAATCAATCAGGAAGGAGGGTGGTGGTGGTTGCCTACTCTCCTCCAGAAGTTACATAGTGCAGTTTCTGCAGTGCTGAGCAGTAACGACAGAGGCCCTGTTGACCCTGTTACAGCTCAGAGGAGTGTCAGAAATATTGTGAAGCTGTAATTGTATGGTACAAATATCACATAGTTTTCCTTTAAGGTTTCCCTTCGTGTGGAAAGAGTAGATTCTAAACTTTCAGTCCATAACATATTTGCTTAATTTAATCTTCTCTCTCTCGCTATTTCAAACCTTCCCTCTCTCACTCTCTGCACTCTACCTCTATTTCTTTCAATCTCTCTCTGTTATTTTTCTGTCACTGACTCTCATTTTTTCTCTCTTTCTCTGTTATATCCCTCTGTGTGTGTGTATCTCTCTCTCTCTCTCTCTCTCTCTCACGTTCTCTGTCTCACTCACACTTTTATTCAATAACAGTAAACTGTAGAAAATGAAATCCTTATCTTTTCTCTGTGGATGATTTTCTCAGGGTTTTCCCGCGCTTTGCCATTTGCCTTGAGCTGAAAATGTACAGCGTCTAAAAACGAAGGTGCAATTATGAAAACTGGGAAAAATCAAGTTGAAAAAATAAACAACAGACCTTCTGCAGTGCTCAGGCGATCAAAAAAAGGAGACATCTTCATGTGTTTTAATCTGTCACCTGCTAAATAAAGCTGACGTTAGAAAGTGAGACGATGAACAGAGTTCATAGTTTCTGTCTAAATCTTGAGGAAACGAGGTCCAATCAGAGCAGTCAGGAATAAAACAGGCAGGGTATAACACACACACACACACACACACACACAGAGTATGTATAACTCAGATGTTTATCCCCTGTCATCCATGCACATGTCATGGGTAATGGAGGCAGAAAATATAACCGCTGGTTAATAATTCACATTTCTATTTCAGCTCTCACAGTAAACTGAATTACAGCGTGCTGTATGTAACAGTTATGTAGCGCTGAGGGACATCTTTTATGATTTGACCACAGATCAGGTCCATGTTTACACCGGATATGCCTTAATCCTTATTAAGTTATTACCTTCACGTTTCCTGTATTTTACAAATGTAATAATCGGATTATGTTTAATAATTAAATATGTCCAGTTTACAGCCTCCTCTGACAGACCTTTTCCATTTGTGTCCATGTCAAAGTATGAAAAACGTGTTTGATGCTTGTGCGCACAGCTTGGATAATCCTTGTTGAAAGCATTGCTAACACTCCGGAGCAGCTGCACATGAGCCTGAGGTCACCATGCTCAGTGCCAAAAGTCTACGGTGGGAGTGGGGAAGGGCTGTGGAGCAGTGCACACGTGGAGCTACATCAAATACCTTTAGGTTTATTTGGAGCGCCAGAAGTAATCATCCAACATCAGCACCTTATTACACACCTCACTAATGTTTTTGTGGCTGGATGCCATCAAATCCTCACAGCAGCATTCCTGTTTCTGCAGGAAACGTGGGCGAGCGTCTTATTAATCCCCTTCAGTTCAGAGGAAGCTCTGATTTAGCAGATGTCAACCCAGATTTCTTCAGGTTTGTGTTAGGACTTGGTCCAAAAGCAGATGTCCGCTGAAAAACATCAGCAGAAAAGTCTTTTGATCATCGCAGTTCTACCCAAACGTCCATAGTTTGTCACGCGAAGATGACCCCGCAACTCGACAGGACACAATAATAACACAGCTGCTCAAAACCAAACACTGACCAGTCTGATTACAAACAGGAACCAAGACGAGAGCGGCTAAAACCATCACAGGGAAACATCTGCAGCAGCTCTGAGACCGCACACGGGACCCCTCCATTACCGAGGGTCACAGGGTGGACACTGAGGCGAGCTCTGGACACAAATAGAGTCTGAGTGAGGAGGTCGATGACTGGTAATTACATGAATGCATTGAGAACGATGTTCGGTTGTTCAGGAGAAGGACGAAGTGTACCTCCAACAGGAAGAGATTTCATCCGAAACAGGTTTGGACCATTCGTCTTCGTCTGTGTTCACTCATTGTGGACCTCCCTCAGTCTCACACACAGGAACACATGCTTTCTCTTTTATCCTCTCTGGACAGCTCAACACTCCGGAGGAGAACTCATACACAGCCCAGTTCTGGGACTGAACGGAGGATCTCCTGAGGACTGGACATTTTCTTGGAGGAATCATGAAAAATGACAGAAAACCTTCACCCAACAACTAAGACTAAACCAACTTTTCTATAATTACTAGCTAAAAACAAAGTTCCACTGGTCAACAGTCCAGAGCCAGCAGGGTGAGTCCAGGTGTTTTGCCTCGGCTGTGGGTGCAGTGTGAAGCAGGGGAACTCAGTAATGACAAGGACGTTTGCGAAAAGGTGCAGCGCTAGTTTGGCTTTAATTGCCTTTTTTTCCTAACGTCTTTGGCCTTGAAGAATTGAAATAAGGCCATTTTTGGCTTAAAATAGAACCACAAGTAAAGTTAAAAGAGATCAGCCACAGCTTTGAAGTGAAAGCACCTAAAAGTTTGACTCTAAGGGGTCAGCGGCGGTGTGTATTTATAGACGGGTGTTTCTTCAGGACAGTGGATTGACAGGTGATTTCTGGGTAAGTGCCTGTTATTTAAACCTGGTCATGTGCAGCGCTCATGTAAAGAGTACGGCTCTCTGAATTAAATTATAGCTGCTGTTAACACTTTAGTCTTTAATTCCTTATTCATTCTTTCGCACGCTTCACACCGAGCTACCTTTGCCTCCTCCGGCTTCTAACAAGACAAACGTCCTGTAAAGGGAAAGGCAAACGGTTTCTCTGGGAGTTTCCACAAGGACGTCATATTAGTATTGAATTAATCAGAAAATAGCATGAGATTTATAAGAATTTGGGCCTGATTCAAGCATTTTTCTAAATTTTTCCTAATGTATATAATTCTGTAAATGTGAACTGTAAATATGCTCCAGTATTAAAGGTGGCATATGTGTTTGGGATGTCACTAGGAGCTCCATTTCTTAGTATTTACATTTGACTTCATGTTCAGTGTCATCTTCTTTAAAGTCAAAACACATCCAAACCACAGGAGCTGCATTTTTCTTTGGTACGAGCTCCTCGAGTCGCTCAGTCTGCCTCCATGTTTAGTTTCTCCTCCATGTTGTTTCCATGTGACTGGATGGGTCAGAGTCATGTGACCACAGCACGGTAGTGTGGTTTTAAAGGCACAATACATGAACACATAGAGGGGGATATATTAACAAACACTTGCAGAAGTAAACAAGGGCACAGAAACAAGATAAAACGAGACACAGGACCTGGACTGTTCATGTGGTTTATCTGGTAGAGTCCCCAGGTCTTGCTCAGCTGTTAGGAATCCAACTTTCTCTGAACTTTCTTTGCATTGTTGTTTTATTGCAGGGTTTTGCAGGTTGAAGCGTGTTGGTCTAAAGCTCTTTGGATGGTTGTTTTGACACCCTCTCATATTCTCATATTCCTCCACATCATCTTTTCTCTAAGATTAAACCCCGAGGCTGTGAAGTCGTCATCCCTCTCTGTGTTTGTGAAAGATGAGCTAATGCTAAGTCTGGCTTTTGTTGTAATTTTATTGTGTCTGTGCATAACTGAACACGTCTTGCCTTAGGGGTGTGTGTGTTTGTGTGTGTGTGTGTGTGTGTGTGTGTGTGTGTGTGTGTGCTGAATTGTGTAAATAGTCATTCTATTCATTTTTGTTTGTATGTGGAGTACAACACGTCCCATTTTGTGGACCTTTTAGAAAATAACTTGGACAGTTTGCACCATTTTTCTTACAGAAACATTTAGAAAGGTATGCTCCAATTACACAATTTGTATGTTTTGTAAGTGAAAATATCATTCAATTTACAGAGAACATTCTTAAATATGGTACTTAATTTTAGTTTCAATTAAATTTACCACATGGGATTTAAATACACTGATATATAATATAATTCATGTATTATGTGTATGCTCCAGTGTTTCAGATAGACTCAATATGGAACAGCCATTGTACTGACACCTAGTGGATTGGATGTGTCAGTGTTATAATTAAAACATTTGAAACCTGGTCACACAATATGGGAGACCCACTGTGTGGAGCATAAACTGCTTCATTCAGTTTGATGTGTGATCTGGTGTGAGTTTAGCTTTAGTAAATATACATCTATTAAACAAATAATCATTTTTATAGATATTTTTCAGTGTTTGTAGGATTAGAAATGAGCGATGTCTCCTTTAAGGCCAGAGCTGCTTTAGCTATAGCGATATATAGCTGCAGTTACAGTAATAATTCAGTGGAAAATCCCCATGAGTATAGTATTACAGATTTGTGTGTGTGTGTTTTCTCCTGTACTGTAGGCTTAAGGGTTCATGTTTCCAGTCTTTCTGCTCTTTCAGCTTTTCAGCAGCGGTGAAACTGATCAGTCATACGAGCCTCTGACAGAGAGGAGGTGATACGCTCTGAAACGTGATCATTGTTAGTGTTGTAGAAAAAAAATTAAAAAGAAATAAATTTGCCCTTGACATTGATTTCATGTTTTATTTAACTATTCTGACCTCTGCTTCTATAGGAATGAATGAAAAGGGACAGCGTTTTGTTGGCTGTGCTGAACCTGGGGGTCCGTACATGTATTCATATGCTATAATTTAACATATTTTAAAAGGGTTTGATGATGATGTTGTGGACCCTGCTCACCCATCCTTTCTTCCTAAATGAAGGGTATTAATCAGGAGTGTGTTCCTCTTTACTGCAGGAAAAGGGCATGTATTTGTGAAAAAAAGCCCTTGTTTGGTGCATGTTTATATTAATATGTGGATCTGGAGCCCACCAACCCACACACTGTGAAACAAGACCCACCCAGTTGGATTTTGATGTGCTTCCTAACTCACAATAAACATGGGATAAAATGAGTCGTTCAGATTCTGCTCTGCTTCTGACGTTACATGCAGAGATTTTATTATTGCCCCGCCCCCTCATCTGAGTCTGTCCAATCACAGCACCGAACCCACATTTATGTGAGTGCACAAAGATGAGATAGAATGCAGCAAAACAGACTCAATGAGTGCGGAGAAATGAAAGCACTGAGTAAAAATTCTGTTCCTCGCTCCTCACTGCTGTGCGCTCGGGGTCGGGGTGAACAGCGAGCGGCTCATTATCATTTAAAGGAACAGGTGCTGAAAGTGGGCGTTCTGAACAGGGCTGTTTGCACAGGGGGAGAACACTGCTGTGGGGCTCGTGGGGTTTTGACCAAAGCAGGTCACAGACATTTCATTAAGAACCAGAGCTGTGTTCCACTGTGGAGTAGAGGGAGAATAAGGCCCCTGTAAAAGGACTTAGAGCTGTCCAGTAATGGTCCAGTGAGGTTTTCACTCTTGTTTTCTGGTCTGTACTCAGTAGAGCTGGTGGGGAATGGGGTTTTATGACTGTACCGAGGGAAATAAACGTATCTGATGCTGATTGAGCGTGGTTCTGTCATTCCCACAATGCCTTAATTGTTTGGTTCTGCACTTTCTTTTTTTCGCTAATGTGCTGAATTTCAACAATGTAGCAACAAATCATTGGATTTTTATTCTCTTTCCCTCTAAGATGTAAATAAGCTCATTAGACAGCGTTGAGGAGCAGAGCCTGTGTCTTTAACACGGTATATGATGCTGTTTTGTGTTGTTTCTTCTTCACTCCATCTCATTACACCACTGCTCGGTATCTGAGGAGCTCATTTACATGCGTCTGGCATTAATAGCAGATTATGCACAAGCAGAGTTAATGTTTATTTTTCAGTCCTATACAGGAGCATGTACAGTAAGGGCCCAGTTTATTAGCCATGCACAACTTGTAGCTACGCTGGCCAGTTTATGAGAAACACCACCTAACCTCTCTGCACAGGGTGGGTTTACAAATACAGACTGGAACTGAGGGTTTTTTTTTTCTCAAATTTGACCCCAGAAAAAGATATGTTTACATTTGTAAAGCAGTGTATGTTGTTATCACTGGGAGAGGATAAAATAATGTGTCATCAGAAAATATATGTAATAAATGGCTGAACATCTCTGCCACTGTAGCCCATCTTTCTCTCTCTCTCTCTCTCTCTCTCTCTCTCTCTCTCTCTCTCTCAAAACTTGCATAATTATATTAATGTAATTATTCTAATAATATGCAAACAATCTTATTTTTACTGTAACTGTCATTTATTTTATTATTTACCGAAATATATTAAAATAAATTAAAAAAAGGTAATTAATATAAATAAATGAATAGTTAAATATTAGCCTCAGTGAGAACTGTCTGTTTGGAGCTGTGCCCTGAGTCTTGTCCTGTGTAATTCTGCTGAAAGCCCTTACATTAGTGAAGATGCTGTTAAAAGTGGGTTGAAGAGTCAAACTAAGACCCTGAGGTCAAAAGGAGTTGCAATAATAGGGTATAATACACACGTGAGCCAAAACATTAGGACCACTCAGTGATCAGGAGGAGGTTGTTGATAGCATCTTTGCCAGACTGCACTACAGGACACAGGCGCGTAAAAGAAAAACACACGCTCTGTGGTTTTTATTGCATCTTTTATTGCATCTGTTTTGAGGTTGTGTGAGTGTTTGTGTGTGTGTGTGTGTCTGTGTGTTTATGAGCCACATTGCCCCCCCACCCCCCCACCCCCTGTATGTGTGATTAATTGGCTCCACTGGAGCTCAGTAATTATTTATGGCACCGCCCTCTACATTTCTTTTAAAACTCTGTGAAGTCTCTGTCTCTGTCCGTGGCGCCGAGCCTTTTCCGTGGGTTTGTATCTGGAGTTTAATTATACAGCGTTTGGAGCAGTTCTCTTGTTATTATCTGTGTGCTTTGACAATGTGTGTGTGTGTGTGTGTGTGCTCATCTAATTTACACTCACATACTGCTGTCTGGATTCCTGTTATTCGTGGCCTTGATGGGAAACCAACAAAAGATTTACAGTAAACCTCAGTCTTTCATCATTTTACTGTACATTCAACAAAATCCAAACTAAAATACGTAAAAGCTTAAGCCCTACAGGAATGTGTGTGTGTGTGTGTGTGTGTGTGTGTGTGTGTATGGGTCCATGCTTCCAGTGCTTTTATAGCCGATAATGAATAACCGGTAGTAGATACAGTACAGTATTTATGTAACATTTATAGCATTACCACAGTGACAATAAAACAGAGCAAAAGAACACCACTCTGGTCCTGAATGGACCAGTGTCCATCTCATCCAGTGATCCCCCTGCTGAAACACACCCACTAACCCTGGCAACTGACCCAGGATGAGAGTCAAGTGGTCTCAACAGAGAAACCTCCACACTGTGCTGGACCCTGGACCCCCAGGACAAGCACTGTGCCCCTTGGAATAAAGCCTTAAATATATAGTAACACCATCCTGCTGAGGAAGGGCCGTCAGCCCACTGTTCTCCTCCTCCTCGCCCAGTGGGTCCTCGTCTGTTTCTGACTTTTTACCTGTGATTTCCGATCCAGTTGTGATGGGTTTAACGGCAGTATTTCAGGATGCATTCATTAATAATTCATGAGTAAACATTACTCTCAGTAGAGAGTGGATAATATATAATATATAATAATGAATTTGTAGTAGATATTGAATCATTCGTATTAGATAATGAATAATTCATTGTGAATACTGAAGGTTTCAGAGTAGATACTGAGTGGTGGAGCATTGATAACTCACAGAAGTGATGTGCATTTCTGAGTCTGATTCAGTAATATATTCTCCCTCAAATCACTGCTTTATCATTACATTTCCAATGAGATTATGGAATGAATTATGTAAAAGTGCACTGGGTGTGTGCCAGAGTTATACAGGAGGTAGTGGGTTAAAGGCAGTAAACACACAACACGCCGCTGAACAAAGCTGACTCTGATTTCGAACGATAGAGTTTCTACACTAAAGTGATATTACAGTTTTATTGTGTTGAGTTTTGATCAAAATCTCTGTTTTTATCACTCCATCGTATCCTGTGTAATAATGCTCCAGGTCTGTTGTGAGGTGGGTTTCATTACGGACACACACACACACACACATTCGTCTGGAGTTTAGCAGTCAGTGTGTGTCCAGCGTTGTGTTCAGAAAGGTGTGTGTGTGCTTGGTGGTCTCGGTGGGAGTTATTTTTTGCGGATGTGCAGCTGCAGACAGAGACGGTGTAATTTAGCGCGAGTTTCCCCCAGCTCATGTTGGCCAAGCGTGTAATTAAACTCCTAAAAATGTCAAATGCTCTCTGTGACAGGCATTATGGGTATAATCTCTGAATTTCCAGGTGTGAGTGTGTGTGTGTGTGTGAGTGGGTTTAATGTAGATTTAAAGTGCAGAAAGACAATTTCAGATCAGTTTCGGGCTTCTTCCTCATCCGATTAGATTGGTTGTGAATGTGTGTGTGTGTGTGTGTGTGTGTGTGTGTGTGTGTGTGTTTATCTGTATGCGACGTGATGTTTTCTCATAATAAATGTTTATCTTTGGGTGTGTGGTGCAAGTAATTGAAAAACATACCAAAACATGCCTGTTCCACCTTTTACAGTTTTACAGTTTGGGGTTCATTTCATGTGCGGTATCAGCCCTCGCTCTTTGTGGTTCCCTGCCCTCATTTGTGCGGTGGGCAAACCATACACAGTTTCTCTCATTTTGTCTTAAAGCTGGGGCTGGAAATAGAGGGAGGGGTGAGGGAGGGGTATTCATTTGACTGCTAACTGCAGCATTACCACTAGATGGCGCTGAATATTATAGACTATAGTTATCCATATGTATCATTCGAAAAAGGTTTATTTCTTTCTAATGCTTCTAAGAAATCTAAGAAAGGAAAGGGGCTCATTACGAGAATCCCGAACCTCTTCCAAGACTCAAAGGAAGAATAAATATCCTAATGGAACATAACAGTAGGAATGATTGTATGATTGCGAGCACTATTTTTGCACCTTCTTTCACTGACGGCGGACCTGCTGAGACGATGAAAGGCAATAAAAAAAATAATTGTGCTTGATATCAAAAAGAAATCTGTTATGGGCTTCTTTATCCTTAATGCTCTCTCCACTCAGATCTGGCTCTGTTTCTGTTCCCAACCAAAAAATAAACCTTTTCCTTGATGTAACGCGAAGGGTTGTCAAAATACAGCTCCATTCGGACGGTGAGAGTATTGATTCATGTGCTATAGCTTTGCTGTTATGGCACAAAAGATGAATTCCACTAATAGAGAAAGATTTTATAGAGTGGACTACAAGAAAAAAAGGAAAAATGTTTTGTATCGCAAGATCGAAACAGACCCAAACCAGGGAAACTGTGGACATGACTCGAATCTTAGGGAATTGTGGGTGTTGACAGCTCTCTATTAAAAGCTCCAATGCTTGTAATCACAAGCTTTACACAAGTGCTTCACAATAACTATTATAGCTTCTGGATAAATCATGAGAGTGACTTGTACTTTATGATGTGCATTATGACGTGTTATAATTGTGAGCAGGGAATGGGGACTTTAAGCAGTTCATTATGGCACAGCAGGGACATGACACGGCGGTAAAATTTCATCATCTCTGGATCACGTGTGAAAAGCTATTTTTAAGTTTTTGAATGGTGTTAGTGTTTTTCTCAGTGAGATTAGAGATCGTTAACGACTCTAAAATGAACTAAGCTCTATCACCTGAGCAGTAGAACGTATATAAAATCCAGCCAATACCAGCTCTTACCTAATGTTTCTTTAAATCTCGAGATGCTACACGCACCTGAAACGCAAACAAACAATTGAACAAAAAACACACAATCAAACATGCGCTCATTTATTAAAATCAACCCCATTGCTTTGACAGGACGTGTGTTTGACGTCCTGCTATTCCTCCTCCTCTCCTCCGGCGCGTGACAGGCCAGAGCTGACAGTGATGTTTTCATGAGAAAATGAAGCAGCTGTAAGAGGAAAGGGCATTCATCCTCGGGCCTCAGGGCCTGTCCGGCTGTTGCTCCTCTGAGACTGCTGTGTTTGGGCAGTGAACACTGGTGATTTAGCTTCAGGTCAGAGAACCAGACTCTGCTGCGGAGACAAGCTGCTGCTGGAAAAGCCATTTCCAGCCTAAATATTCGAGTAAAGTCAGGTTATAACCTTTGTTCAGCTAAAGCTGCGTAGTCTTAGTCGAGCACGGAAACTAGACCTCCGTACTTTTAGACTCACCTCCCCCTTTTAAGGGAATCCCACAAGCGCCTGTTCCTTTAAATGATAATGAGCCACTCACTGTTCTCCCCGACCCTGAGGACACAGCAGTGAGGAGCGAGGAGCAGAAGCTCTGGTTTGCTTCTCGTTTTCTCAATCTTTACTCAGTGCTCTTTTTTTCTTCTTCAGCATTTAACGTTGTTTTTGCACTGTCACATAAACATGGGTCCAGCGCTGTGATTGGGCAGACACTGACAAAGAGGGAGGGGCAGTTTTAAAGTCTCTGCACGTCAGAAGAGGGCAGAATTAAAACGGCTTGTTTTATCCCATGTTTCTTGACTTTGCACATAGAAACTGACTGGGGTGGTCTTGTTTGTGTGGGTTGGTGGGCTCCGGATCCTCATTATGAATGAAGAATACTTCATAACATGCCCCCTTTTTAAAACTAATTTCAAGATTTTTTTAAAAACAAATCCTAGCTTTTAATTTTATCATTTTATAGGAGGAGCTTTTGAGGTGGATGTCTGGTTCTATTCAGAACAAATGTGAACAATTCATTCTAAGTTTCGAGGTATTTCACATCAAACCAAACCCATTCTACATCTTAACCATTTAATCACACAGGAATTTTGAGAAATCACTGGAAATGTAAAGGCAGGGAGCTTCAGGCACTTAAACTGTAGCTGTGGATGTTTGTAAGAGCAGCAGCAGTCAGTGACCTTGAGTGAAGAGGGAGAAGGTTTTGGGCGGTTCTGCTTCTTCAGACAGAAGCCAAATAACTCAGCAGCATTTTTTCGCTCTGGAGGAAAAGGCTGAGCTTCTGCTGTGTGTCAGTCAGTGGCTCGCTGAGCCAGAGAGCCGTGGAGAGAAAGAGACAGTTAAAAATAAAGGGGGGAAGCTCTGGGAGAGTCAGGGTGTGACAGGCTGAAATTGCCGGGTAAGGCGTTCCACGTTTAAATCGGACTGTGGCTTGCGGCTGCTCGGCCCCAAAGCTGATCTTCAGCTGAATTAAACCTCCGCTACAGCAGCTAACACAGCCCTCACTGTGTCTGCTTTAGAGTAGCGCTGTTTTCTTAACCAGCCTGCAATTATGGTCATATGTCCCCAGCAACTACAAATCAGCTCCGGGTTTAACTCAAATCCAGATCCAGGTTTAACAAAACTCCAGCTCCAACTTTTAACAAAACTCCAGCTCCAACTTTTAACAAAACACCAGTTCCAGCTTTAACTAAACTCCAGCGCCTGTTTAATCTAAACTCCAGCTCCAGCTTTAAATAAACTCCAGCTCATGTTTTATCTAAACTCCAGCTCCTGTTTTATCTAAATTCCAGCTCCTGTTTTATCTAAACTCCAGCTCCTGTTTTATCTAAACTCCAGCTCCAGCTTTAACTAAACTCCAGCTCCTGTTTTATCTAAACTCCAGCTCCAGCTTTAACTAAACTCCAACTCTAGCTTTAACTACATTCCAGCTCCTGTTTAATCTAAACTCCAGCTCTAGCTTTAACGAAACTCCAACTCCAGCTTTAACTAAATTCCAGCTCCTGTTTAATCTAAACTCCAGCTCTTGTTGTATCTAAACTCCAGCTCTAGCTTTAACTAAACTCCAGCTCTAGCTTTAACTAAACTCCAGCTCCTGTTTTATCTAAACTCCAGCTCATGTTTTATCTAAACTCCAGCTCCTGTTTTATCTAAACTCCAGCTCCAGCTTTAACTAATCTCCAGCTCCTGTTTTATCTAAACTCCAGCTCCTGTTTTATCTAAACTCCAACTCCAGCTTTAAATAAACTCCAGCTCCAGCTTTAACTAAACTCCAGCTCCAGCTTTAACTAATCCCTAGCTCCATATTTATCTAAACTCCAGCTCCTGTTTTATCTAAACTCCAGCTCCTGTTTTATCTAAACTCCAGCTCCAGCTTTAAATAAACTCCAGCTCCTGTTTTATCTAAACTCCAGCTCCAGCTTTAACTAAACTCCAACTCCAGCTTTAACTAAATTCCAGCTCCTGTTTTATCTAAACTCCAGCTCCTGTTTAATCTAAACTCCAGCTCTAGCTTTATCTAAACTCAAACTCCAGCTTTAACTAAATTCCAGCTCCTGTTGTATCTAAACTCCAGCTCTAGCTTTAACTAATCTCCAGCTCTAGCTTTAACTAAACTCCAGCTCCTGTTTTATCTAAACTCCAGCTCCTGTTTTATCTAAACTCCAGCTCCAGCTTTAACTAAAATCCAGCTCCTGTTGTATCTAAACTCCAGCTCATGTTTTATCTAAACTCCAGCTCCTGTTTTATCTAAACTCCAGCTCCAGCTTTAACTAATCTCCAGCTCCTGTTTTATCTAAACTCCAGCTCCTGTTTTATCTAAACTCCAACTCCAGCTTTAAATAAACTCCAGCTCCAGCTTTAACTAAACTCCAGCTCCAGCTTTAACTAATCTCTAGCTCCATATTTATTTAAACTCCAGCTCCTGTTTTATCTAAACTCCAGCTCCTGTTTTATCTAAACTCCAGCTCCTGTTTTATCTAAACTCCAGCTCCAGCTTTAAATAAACTCCAGCTCCAGCTTTAACTAAACTCCAGCTCCTGTTTTATCTAAACTCCAGCTCCAGCTTTAACTAAACTCCAACTCCAGCTTTAACTACATTCCAGCTCCTGTTTAATCTAAACTCCAGCTCTAGCTTTAACTAAACTCCAACTCCAGCTTTAACTAAATTCCAGCTCCTGTTTAATCTAAACTCCAGCTCTTGTTGTATCTAAACTCCAGCTCTAGCTTTAACTAAACTCCAGCTCTAGCTTTAACTAAACTCCAGCTCCTGTTTTATCTAAACTCCAGCTGATGTTTTATCTAAACTCCAGCTCCTGTTTTATCTAAACTCCAGCTCCAGCTTTAACTAATCTCCAGCTCCCGTTTTATCTAAACTCCAGCTCCTGTTTTATCTAAACTCCAACTCCAGCTTTAAATAAACTCCAGCTCCAGCTTTAACTAAACTCCAGCTCCAGCTTTAACTAATCTCTAGCTCCATATTTATTTAAACTCCAGCTCCTGTTTTATCTAAACTCCAGCTCCTGTTTTATCTAAACTCCAGCTCCTGTTTTATCTAAACTCCAGCTCCAGCTTTAAATAAACTCCAGCTCCAGCTTTAACTAAACTCCAGCTCCTGTTTTATCTAAACTCCAGCTCCAGCTTTAACTAAACTCCAACTCCAGCTTTAACTACATTCCAGCTCCTGTTTAATCTAAACTCCAGCTCTAGCTTTAACTAAACTCCAACTCCAGCTTTAACTAAATTCCAGCTCCTGTTTAATCTAAACTCCAGCTCTTGTTGTATCTAAACTCCAGCTCTAGCTTTAACTAAACTCCAGCTCCTGTTTTATCTAAACTCCAGCTGATGTTTTATCTAAACTCCAGCTCCTGTTTTATCTAAACTCCAGCTCCAGCTTTAACTAATCTCCAGCTCCCGTTTTATCTAAACTCCAGCTCCTGTTTTATCTAAACTCCAACTCCAGCTTTAAATAAACTCCAGCTCCAGCTTTAACTAAACTCCAGCTCCAGCTTTAACTAATCTCTAGCTCCATATTTATCTAAACTCCAGCTCCTGTTTTATCTAAACTCCAGCTCCTGTTTAATCTAAACTCCAGCTCCAGCTTTAAATAAACTCCAGCTCCTGTTTTATCTAAACTCCAGCTCCAGCTTTAACTAAACTCCAACTCCAGCTTTAACTAAATTCCAGCTCCTGTTTTATCTAAACTCCAGCTCCTGTTTAATCTAAACTCCAGCTCTAGCTTTAACTAAACTCCAACTCCAGCTTTAACTAAAATCCAGCTCCTGTTGTATCTAAACTCCAGCTCTAGCTTTAACTAATCTCCAGCTCTAGCTTTAACTAAACTCCAGCTCCTGTTTTATCTAAACTCCAGCTCCTGTTTTATCTAAACTCCAGCTCCAGCTTTAACTAAAATCCAGCTTCAGGATTAATTCAACGCCAGCTCCAGATTTAACTAAACTCTAGCTCCAGATTTAACTAAACTCTAGCTCCAGATTTAACTAAACTCTAGCTCCAGATTTAACAAATATTTAAGAAAAGTCTAGTTCCAAATTTAACTACACTTCAGCTCCAGATTTAACAAAAATCCAGCTCCAGTTTAAACTCCTCTCCAGCTCTAGCCCTGTAGTGCTGTTCCCATTGTGGATGCAGATGCACAGTTTATATAAGGTCCACAGATAGGTGTGAAACTCTGGAGCTGCTGCACATGATTTTGAGATTATCAGTTGCTGAGGGGTGTAACAGCATTCTCTGAACTTATAAAGCTTCTTCTAATACTAGGAGAGAGGAAATGGCTTGTGTGATCCAGAGCTAATCTTCTAACATCAGCATCTGACCTGACTAATATATGTGGCTGCATGCCATCAAATCCTCACAGCAGTCTTCCAGCATCTTGTGTAAAGCCTTCCCAGAACACAATGTTTTGCATTTCTTTGCGTTCTCCTCACGTGGTCTGAATGGAGTAAAGAGGTTTGAAACTGTAATGATGTTATAGTCCTTCAAACTTTTTCCATGCATGTTTTTCCATAATACAGGCTCTTTAAAGTCCGGGCAGAAGCCGCCTGTGTGTCAGAGAATGGAAGTGTGAAGTTATCGTCCACTTGTCAAGCGCAGAACTATAGCAGCGGTGGAGATGTGAGGCTGAAATGTAAAGCGCTGTTTGTTGACAGATGATGTTGATGTTGTCGTTGGTTCAGTGAGGCTCCTGTAACGCAGCATTAGCTTTTAGATGGGAACGGTTCTGTCTGACTGAGAAAAAATATGAATAAAGGGGATAAGAAGGCTGCTGGCGGAAAATGTGTTTCTCTGTAGAAAAACAGTGAGTGTTTACCAGCCGACATGTACACGCCGCTCCTTGGGAAATTGCTGCCGCAGCTATTTGTTCAGTGCCAGAAATCTCTCTGTAGTGGATTTTTCAACTCACAGACGCCACTCACTTTCTCTTCACATTTACAGCAGGACGCAGAGATCAGGTTCAGATCAGCACTGAGAACTGTTTATATCGAAATCGCAGTTTGAAAGAGTGCATCAAATCACATTCAGAAGAGCCACCATCTGAAAGGGGACATATTATGAAAAAATCTCTTGTTCTGTGTATGTTCTTCCTAATGTGTGAACCCAGAGCCTACCAACACACACACTGTGAAACAAGACCACCTTGTCTGTTTTCTGTGTGCTGCCTAAGGGTAGAGATATGCTTGCTGTTTGATCACTGCGTTGGTGTTGATCACCTGCACCGGCCCCTACAATTAGCGTGTGTACTGCACCTTTCGTATGCATAGCGTCTTTTTACTGAGGACGTGCACAATCTACACACCAAACCGGCACAGAATGTTAACAGCAAGTATCTCTAGCCTATGTCAGAGAATATGGGATAAAACGAGTCGTTCTGATTCTGTTCCACTTCTGACGTCAAGTGCAGACTTTAGAATGGCCCCGCCCCCTCGTCAGAGTCTGTCCAATCACAGCGCTGGACCCATGTTTATGTGAGAGCGCAAAGACAAAGTTAAATGCAGCAAAACAGACACAGCAAGCGCAGAGAATTAAGAGCTCTAAGTAAAAACAGAAAGCTGCTGTGCGCTTGGGTCGAGGTGAACAGCTTACAGCTCATTATCAGTTAAAGGAATAGCTGCTGAAAGCAGACGATTTGAACAGGAGCATTAAGACTCAGAACTGTGTCATATTGTGTTAGCTTAGTGTTCTCCTCCAAGTGTGTTAAACTCTAATGATTTGTTGTTGGCTGCTATATGTAGAGCTGTGGTGGTTTGTCCTATTACTGGGCCCCAGACAGCAGGACACCTACAGCAACAACATTCCCAATATTTTCTCTGCCTCCTTTGTGGTTCATGGCAGCAGATTAAAAATATGTACAAAAATCATATGAGTGAATATAAATGTTTCAGGTGGCTTTGTTTTCAGGAGAAAATACTGCTGTAAAAAACTCTCTGAGATCAGTGCAGGGCGCTTTGACAGGGCTGAAAACAATGGTCTGTTATTAACTCCACCGCTCATTATACAGGATTCAGGTGTAGAGCCAGAGCCAAGCCTCCCCTGTAACTGTCACCTCATCGTTTGGATCATTTCTGCAGTCGGCGGAGATTCGGATCTGGCAGCTGAGCCTTATTTAACCCAGCAGAGTGTGTATGAAAATGCCTCTTTAATTATGCATTGTGTGTGTGTGCTTCTGCCTCAGGCAGTGTGAACTAGATGCCCTGTGTTTTCCTGCTTCTGGACCAGATGTTTCTAATGCATCCTCAAACCAGACAGGAGTCAGGGGCTCTGTCACAAATTAGCTATTTCACTTCAGGCCTGAATTCGTTATCTGTGAATGCGGGCGAAAACTAGGCTCTGTTTCACAGACTGGGGCCATAGGCTAATCTTTGTGCTGTAAAGAAGAATTCTACTTATTTTTCAAACTTTCAGGAGGATTACACTTTTAAAGGGGACATTATATGAAAATGCAGTTCAGTGCATGTTCACACTTACATGGGGAGCTGGAGCCCACCAACCCACACACTGTGAAACAAGACCACCCAGTTAGTTTTCTGTGTGCTGCCCAAATCAGAAAACATGGGATAAAACAAGCCGTTCTGATTCTGCTCCGCTTTTGATGTCAAGAGCAGAGTCTTTAGAATTGCCCCGCCCCCTCATCTGAGTCTGTCCAATCACAGCGCTGGACCCTGAAGATGAGGTTGAATGCAGCAAAACAGACACAACCAGATAAGAGCATTTAGTAAAAATGGAGTAAAAACCAGAGCTTCTGCTCCTCGCTCCTCACTGTTGTGCGCTCGGGGTCGGGGTGAACAATGAGTGGCTCATTATTATTTAAAGGAACAGGTGCTGAAAGCGGGCGTTATGAACAGGGCTGTTTGCACAGGGGGAGAACACTGCTGTGGGGTTTGGACCAAAGCAGGTCACAGACGTTTCATTAAGAAACAGAACTGTGTTCCACTGCAAAGAAGAGGGGGAATATTGTTCATAGTGTTAGTGAATGGAACCAGACATCTGAAGCCATTAAAGCAGCATTAGGCTCCTTTGCATTAGCCTCGTATCTCCAGTGTTAAACTAAAGAGGAAAAACTCACACCTCCAGCGTGACTCTGCGGATACACCACATTCGGAGTAGGGCCGGAAAGCTGTGTAAATTGGATTTTTGGCTGGACTGGTCTTTTAATAGACACCGGTGTGCTGTTGTAATGGATTTGTTCAGCTCTGAGTGATGTTTGTGTGAAATTCTCCACAGCAGCAGTTTCTCTCCGGACTTTATTGGTTTTGACAGTGTGTAAAGTCTGCTGTTGTTCAGCGTTTGTGGCTGAGTATAAAACTGCAGCTGTGTGTGTGTGTGTGTGTGTGTGTGTGTGTGTGTGGGTGTGTTTATCTTAACTAGGTTTGAACACTTCAGTGAAAACACACCTGAACAAGCAAGGAAGAGAACACAACTCCAATGTGACATTTCATCCCATCAAAGCCCTCAAAAGGCAAGGGGTCTCACAGTGTAATCCAAACAATATGGAACACAAAATAAACCCAGAAATTTTCAACAAAATTTCAGTTTAAACTAATTGTAAACATCACATTAAAGAAATACAATACAATGAAATAATCATTTACATTCAGAGTACACCTGCCTTTAAAGCATCATTGTGGCTGATAGTCCTGGAGAGCACTACTGATCTTGCTCTTTTTGGGTTGAAAGAATGGCAGCCCTCCTCCGTTCCACCATAACACAAGCCCAGCGCTGGCCTCTGTTGGCTGATGTGACAGATCTGGGCAGTGTGCATTCTCCTCCGGTGTGTTGAGCTGTCCAGTGGTGTTGTGTTAGTGCCACTTGGAGTTAGTTGGAGGCTGACTTCTCTCAGAGGAAGCCTGTGCTCCACACTCTTAATTCTACAAGGGAGGGTTTTATTTGGTAAAATCTCCCGAATTTTAGTTAAATTAAGCAGAAGATAAAAATTAATCCAGAAAATGGAATCAAATCGTCATCGGAAAATGAAGTGAATCTGAAATGCTGAGAATGTGTTGGTGAACCGTAGATCGCAGATGAAGAGTGTGACCTGTTGGGGCTGCTCTGAGGTGTGTAATTGTGTGTTTAAAGTGAAGATAATGAGGGAAAATGAAGCTGCGTGAAAAGTAGATACGGCATAATGACTGTAATCACACTCTCCACAGGTTTAAACTCTCTTACACCAGCACAGGTCATCAGAATGGCTTTTATATCAGCTGGGTGTGGCTTGTATGTGGTCATTATTGTGCAGTTGTCACTCATGGTCTCAGAGCATAAAATACAATGGGCTATTTTGATGTGAAATGGTCATAGAAATATTGGTAGAACTTTATAACACAGATTATGTTTTAGAGTCTACTCTCTCTATACTTAGAGTGTAACATGCAGCGTTTTATTGTACTTTCAGTGTAACCTCCGATAGATAGATAGATAGATAGATAGATAGATAGATAGATGGATGGATGGATGCAAATATTAGCATAGTGCAAAGACAGATGAGTCCAAGAACAAAGGGTTAGGTTTATAGCAATTAAATTTGAATACAGGAATATAAATCTACATAAGTATTTGTCATTAAGATTTATGTACTGCAAGCTACACTCTTAAACATGGGCTGAATTATAAAGAGTTACTGAGAAATTTCCCAAAACTCTAGGATGGCGAAGAGCCTTTAGAGGTGGACGTCTGGTTCCATTCACCACCAGTGTGAACAGTTCTGAAGTTATCTACAAAGTTATTTAGACCAGTAGCAGTCTGTAGGTTCGTGTTAGGCCGAATAATGCCACGGCTGATAGCACGGTGCTCTGTAGAGTTTGTGCTGACAGGTCATTGCACATGGCTTACAGGAATGTAAGTTTAAACCTGCCATAGACCACAAATTCCACCCTGTAAAGCTTGTGGGACATTGCTGCACCACCCTGTAACCCAGCATTATACTCTCTAGTATGAGAAGGTCTTTTAAAGGGCAATGACACCTTCAGTTTCTTTATATTTCTTTTCTAATAATCTTTGCGCATTTTTAATTTTTTGCACTATTTCATTAGGCATGTCCTCACCCAGTCTTAAAATGTGGTATCAGGGCCAGTCAAGGCATTATTTCACTATTCTG
Organism: Hoplias malabaricus; assembly: GCF_029633855.1. Taxonomy (NCBI): domain Eukaryota; kingdom Metazoa; phylum Chordata; class Actinopteri; order Characiformes; family Erythrinidae; genus Hoplias; species Hoplias malabaricus. The sequence goes on from NC_089800.1 coordinate 16,317,025, forward strand.
TGTCTGCTTTCTGAGAATGAACCTGAGCCCAGTTCTTTGTTTTACGGTCACAAGGGTTATTATCTAGAACATTACAAGTATTGGATCAAGACCCGATATCGCAGTATACTCAATATTATATGACAATGATCAATTTTTTACATTTTCATTCTTATTTTAATTGCATTTTATGTTTTAATTAAACTAGATTTTGAAACAAAACCACACATAGTTTTCAGATTCTCACAATTTTTCATTACCATTGTTAAAGTATTAAAATCTTTAGATGAGTGGAGGCCACTTCTGGTGTTGGAGAGCAGATGAAATGCTGGATGTATGGTGTAGACATAGTTGGTTCCATGGAGACGCTTGGGTCCATTCACCACCACTGAAAACAAGTAGGAAAACACAGGTTTCCCTACATTTCAACATTTCACACTAAAACAAAGTGTCCATCGCTTTGTTTGTGAATTACGCACAAATTCTGAAATGTAGTGTGCCTCCCCTTTATTGTAATTGATTTCAGCCGTGCTCCTCTGTGTGACCGACTCGGTTTGTCTGTCGTGTTTGGGGCGTGATGTTTGTTAAGAAATGAGGTCTGTGGGGATTTCTGAGTGACAGGATTTGGCAACCCCGGTAGCACAGGTGCTTTGCATTAACACGTAGAGACAGAGCTCCACACTTCAGCTCTTTGACCTCGAGTCGAGGAGGGCTTTGCTATTCAGGGCAAGGGCAGGGGCAGAGGAGGGGAATAAATAAAACCGGTTGTGCGTGGCCATTATATTGGAAACACCTACCAAAAGTTTGTGGACACTATCTCACCCAGTGTTTCCTCTGAACTGAAGGGCCTTAAAGAGGAGTGTGTTCTTTGCTGCAGTTACAGCTTCTGGGAAGGCTTTACACTAGGTGTTGGAACATTACTGTGAGGATTTGATGGTAACCACAAGAGCATTAGTGAGGTCAGTTCTTGGAGTTGAGTGATTAGTTGTGGCATTTTAACTCCATCACTCCCGGGAATGGGATTTCACTGCACAGTAATCCCACAAGTTTACACACCTCTAGTCAACACTTGGCATTGAGCAGGGTGGTATAAGGGTGATTTGTGTGAGACAAAGGCATTTTGAAGATCTAAATGTGTGTGTATGTGTGTGTGTGGGTGTGCCAGGTTTCACTCATGTTGTGGGGATTAATTTCTGTTTATACACTCACATTGTGTGGACTTGCCTTCCTTTTGTGACCACAAGCTGGTCCCCACAAGAGAAATCGTTAAGTTTTAAGGAAGACACTTTCAAAAGCTCGTTACAGACTCGATCAGACCCTAAATGCTCAGAGCCATCTTTGGTCAGAATGGATGGGAACACTGTTTCCTGCAGCACTGTCAGGGACCGCTAAACATTTAGGGTCTGGTTGAGCCTGTAACAAGCCTGAAACTAACAAAAACACTTTTGGTAACTTTTGAACCACAAGAGATATTGCAAATCTGTTTGTGGCAATCGATTTCGGAGACAATTCTGTTCTTCTTTGATATGCTACAGGACCATCTTCCCATTGGAAAAACATGTCCTTGATCCAATATGGCAGCTTTCAAAGTGGCGGCCATATTCCGAACATTGCCTAAAAGATAGGCCCCTCCCTCATTACTCGCTGGGGTAATTCAGACATGTCATTTTCCCTTTCGTTTCTGAAATAAAAGGGTGTCCTGAGAGTTTTGACTCACCCTGTAATTATGGAAATGTTAGTGGTAAGTCTCCACAAAATGAATGGAATTCTTTGCAACGTCCCCACAATTCACAGACACAAGATAGTGTGTGTGTGTGTGTGGGTATTTGTGTGAGCTGGTGTGTGTTATAGGAATTAAGCTGAGACCTGTTCACTGATTCATAGCTCTGGGGTCAAGAAGGTCAGTGTGAATAGAGCAGGGATCAAGGGTTCAAGTGAAGACGCAGACATCTGCTCTGCCTCAAACTGATTAGTGCTGTTACAGTTCAGTGTACACTCCTTTTCTTTTATTCACTTCTTGTTCTTCATTATTAAAGCATGCATTTTTATTTCAGTCCAACATTAACCCTTTCATGGGCATTTCTCCGGCTCCTGCGCACTGACTTAAAGGAGTGTGAATTGTTGCTGGTGATGGCCAGTATTTCACTGAAACAAAAACCAGTGTAACCTTAACACACTTCTCTTCTCTCCCCTCTGTAGGTGTCAGATGTCCACTTCCTGTGTGTAGTGTGTTGAGCCCATTGGAGTCTCATGGCTCCGCCCCCTTCCCTCCGCCTGCTGCTCTTGCTGCTGCTGACCAGTGCAGTGAGCTGTGGACTGGGCTCAGGGGCTCCAGAGTCCCCCTGCCTAAAGACCCAGCATCCGTTCATCTCACATACAGGTGAGTGTGCATGATTTACACAGTTGTCCTCCTCCCTTTCCTTTAACACAGTCCAACAGTCAAAACACATTTGAGGTCTGAGAAATGTTTCTGTGCATATAGAGCAGACATTTCTTTGCAGCAGTGGTGAATGGAATCAGGCATCTCCAGGTCTCCAATACACGCCCAGTGTTTTCACCACTTTCTGTGAGTTTTTTTAAAGGACAACATGTGATTCCATTCACCAGCACCATGCTCTATTCTGACTCACTCTCGTTTACTTAATGCACATCTTAACTGTATAATTCTTTATAAATTTGATACAATAAACTATAAGAATTTGGGCGGCATGTGTCACTGTCAAACTGCTGCAATTTCGTTACACAGTCCTACATTGTCCACAAAAGTGATTGAGTGACTGGGTGAGTGTGTGAAACTGTCCACAGGTGTTAGTGTGTGAGTGACTGGGTGAGTGTGTGACACTGTCCACATGTGTGAGTGACTGGGTGAGTGTGTGAAAATGTCCACAGGTGTCTGTTAGTACGTGAATGACTGGGTGAGTGTGTGATTGTCCACAAGTGTGTGTTAGTGAGTGAGTGACTGGGTGAGTGTGTGAAACTGTCCACAGGTGTGAGTGTGTGAGTAACTGGGTGAGTGTGTGAAACTGTCCACAGGTGTGAGTGACTGTGAAATTGTCCACAGGTGTGAGTGACTGGGTGAGTGTGTGAAACTGTCCACAGGTGTGAGTGTGTGAGTGACTGTGTGAAATTGTCCACAGGTGTGAGTGTGTGAGTGTGTGTAATTGCCCACAGGTGTGAGTGTGTGAGTGACTGTGTGTAATTGTCCACAGGTGTGAGTGTGTGAGTGACTGTGTGAAATTGTCCACATGTGTGAGTTACCGTGTGACTGTGTGAGTGTGTGTAATTGTCTACAGGTGTGAGTATGTGAGTGACTGTGTGTAATTGTCCACAGGTGTGAGTGTGTGAGTGACTGTGTGTAATTGTCCACAGGTGTGAGTGTGTGAGTGACTGTGTGTAATTGTCCACAGGTGTGAGTGTGTGAGTGACTGTGTGAAATTGTCCACATGTGTGAGTTACCGTGTGACTGTGTGAGTGTGTGTAATTGTCTACAGGTGTGAGTGTGTGAGTGACTGTGTGTAATTGTCCACAGGTGTGAGTGTGTGAGTGACTGTGTGTAATTGTCCACAGGTGTGAGTGTGTGAGTGACTGTGTGTAATTGTCCACAGGTGTGAGTGTGTGAGTGACTGTGTGAAATTTTCCACAGGTGTGTGTGAGTAACTGTGTGAGTGTGTGTAATTGTCCACAGGTGTGAGTGACTGTGTGAGTGTGTGTAATTGTCCACAGGTGTGTGTGAGTGACTGTGTGAGTGTGTGTGTGTAATTGTCCAGAGGTGTGAGTGTGTGAATCTAACTGACCTGAGGCAAACTCAGTGGCCACATGCACATACATATTTAATCAGTGTGTATTTGTTTGTGTGTTTCCGAGAGTCTAAACAGTGTTAACAAACTTTGTCACCTACCCCATGGGTTCCCTCTCTCTTTCTCTCTCTGATTGTGTAATCGATGTAAATTTAAAAGCCGACTCAATACGTAATTGAGCATCTCTCCAGAAAGCGTTGGCCGTAGGGCGTCCACTGTGGCTAATGCACAACAAGGTCACTTTGAAGGAACTGCGGCTCTAAACCTGTGGAGGCTTTTATTTTCTTTAACCGGTATGTATTTGGGGCCATTAGGTAGAGCCACAGTGGGCTTGTTTCTCTTTAGATTGGACACAGGGAAAAGGACAGGGTTTAATTTTGCTTCAGGGCACAATAGCTCTGTTCTTTTCGAGGGCAGGGACTTCAGGAACTGGACAAGGTCAGTTTTCCATTGCCTCTTGGCCAGTTTTAAAGTGGACTGCTACAGTGGCTGTAAAATGCGTTAGTCATTGGAATGTGAGGTTTAAAGTTAAATTTAAGCTTTTATTGGGTGCCGAAGTGTAATTTTCTAACGCCGCTGTTCCTTCAGTGTATTTAGAGCAAATTCTCTAAAGACAAAGGGTTAATTGAGTTGAAAATGTCCTTCAGAAAACCAAGCCAATGCTGTAACCTGGATTATTACTCATCAAATCCACGGGATTATAATCCTGTATGGATCTGTAGTCTTGTGTGTGCTTCCTCTGTATTGTGCAGGGACAGTCTTGTTTAAACTGACCACAGAAATGTAAAAACAAAATCTGGTGATGTACTTTGTTGTTGCAATAATTTAAGGCCGGTTTGGCCATTAAAATGCAGTTAAACTTGGCTCAGTATTTGTGTCCTCGAGTTTAGAACGGCTCTGTTGTCATCTCCCACACTTTCTCTGGCAGGTAATTAGAAGGAGACGGAAAGTGACAGATCCTGAAAGCACTCTTTGTGTTTCTGTCTTGTTGGGTGGCATTTGGTTTGTTGAGTACAGTGTCAGAAACCACTTAAGCGAGTCTATTTAAGATCTCGGAATAACTCCACACAGTTCGAGGAGTGTGTGCGTTGATTTTGGCGTCTAAATACTAATTTGTCTGGTAAAGGCTTCTATTACTTTTCAGAGCTTTACTTCATTCGTAAATCTACAGAAGCAAACTTTATACACCAAAGATGTCACTACAGTTCGCCTTTAGTATCTCTACAGTTCCTCCTTAAAGTCACTGCAGTTCCCCCTTAACATATCTGTAATTACTCCTTAATCTCGGTATTGTCTCATTAAAGTCTGTCTAGTTGCACCTTAATATATCTGTAGTTGCACATGTTTCTATGGCTTTGTCTTATTATCTCTTCAGTTTCTCATTAATATCTCTACATATCCTCAAGTCACTGCAGTTCCTCATTAACATATCTGTAATTACTCCTTAATCTCTGTATTGCCTCATTGAATTCTATCTAGTTCCACCTTAATAACTCTGTAGTTCCACCTCAATATCTCAGTAGTGTCTCATGGGTGAAAATTAGGTCAGATGGTGGAGACTGTAGCTTGTGTCTCCTGCCGATCGTTTGTTTCTTCTGAGAGTCCAGGAATGTCTCCTATGTCTCCTTTTGAGATTGCGTGGAGGTCTCAGTGAAGTCTCACGCTGGGCTCACTGATGAGATGATAACACTGCTGTTCATCTGCAGCTGAACAGGGACCTGGGTGGTGTTTAGGAGAAACCGCAGAGAAATTAATGAGTGTGCTTATGAACACGTGCACACACACACACAGAATCTGTTAACGAGCAGCTCATTCGTCAGGAATGTGGAGTGAACATAGTGTTAATAACAGCCACAGCCAGAAACAGCCGGAAGTCTGTCAACACGTTTCACAGGGCTGTTTAGACGGGGGGAGATCGCTGCTGTCATGGTTAAAGTATATATTCATGTATATTTCTGAAGTATATTTCAGGTTTCTTTTTTCTGGCTCTGTGCGAGAGTTTGTGGCTGTAACAGTTTGTGTTTGTGTTTATAGACGACAGTGTTTTAGAAAGTGTCTGAACCCACATAATCAGGTCATTACAGAAACATGCCTTGGCTGATTGACTCCAGTTTGTGGAGCATGGGAGGAAATCTGCTGTGTTTATATTTTTCACTAAGCAGCAGCTTTAGTAGACGTGACCTTAAGGCTAGAGAACTGAGCTTGGGACCAGAAGGTCACTGGTTCGATCCTCAGGACACTTAAGAAAACATGGGAGAGAGGGAGTGGAGGAAAAGCTCTTTCTTATCCCTCAACATCCACAGCTAAAGTTCCTTCAAACTGCTCTTTAGACACTACGGCTGGCAGGTGTGCTCCAGGTGTGTGTGTGGACTCCCACTGATGGGTTAAACGCAGAGACTCAATTTTCTCAAGAGGAAAAATAAAGTATCAACTCTGCTTTCAGTGGGTGGACAGTGAAGGGTCTGACAGCGATTGTTTATTTCTGTTTCCTCTGTCGTTTAGTCTCTTGTGAAGATGCGAGTTTTTATTTTCTGCTCCGAATCCACTGGGAAGTTTTATTTTTTCGTGTTTTTGACCTTGATGCAAAACTAGCCGCGTTCAGAATTACTCGGAACTCCAGAATGGCGTTTGGCCCGAGGCCTGATGGAAACATTTTGCTCTTCTTGAAATTGGCTTGTCGAGAGGAGGCTGTAGACTCTGTTGTGCAGAATTTGAACCAGTCTGTGTGAAAAATCAATAAAGAGAATATGAGTCATCGGGATGCCACACACACACACACACACACACACTGCTTTTTTCTCCTCCCTCGAGTGATAGACTGGCACATCCCTCAATGGACCACATCATCCGTATCCACATGGGACCAAAAGGCCAGAAGGACACAGTTTATTCTCTTCAGAGGAAAAAATAAACACTGTCCACCAAAGGTTTGGGGACACCTGGCCTTCCTCTGACCACTTCAGTCATTTAGGATTTTATTATATTTATTTATTTTAGTTACTTTATGATAAAGTGGTTTAGTGATCTTCAGTGTGATAGAGGTGGGTAGTGAACAGATTTACCCAAGTGTCATTTTGATGGATTGGCTCCATTCTGAGACTTATATTTTAACACTGAAGTATAGTTTTGAGGAAATTACATTTTAGTTCCTGTCTCACTGTGCTTTGACATGCTTTTATCGTCGTCACACCCATCCACTGCGGTAAACACAAAAAACACACACAAACCTGGGCAGCCATCTCTGGACTTACTACAGTGGCCAATTCCATGACTCCAAAAAAGGAGGATATTATCTTAGAAACCCATTCATTCATTCATTCATTGTCTGTAAGCGCTTATCCAGTTCAGGGGGTCCAGAGCCTAGCCGGAATCACTGGGCACAAGGCGGGAACACACCCTGGAGGGGGCATCTTAGAAATCCAAGATAACCTAATGGATCTCACTTTGTGTGTGTGTGGTCCTTATCTGCACACTCCTCTGGAAGGTTAATGCAGATCTGTAGCTCTGCCTTTACTCTGTCTTCCTCAAAATGATTCCTCTCAATTCTCCACACTGTGCTGATCAATGAAAACACACGGCGAGGGCGGAGCTTCTGCAGTCGTCAGTAGGTGAGCTATGATGTCATGAAACAATTTTAAACCAATTAAATACGAGGTGTTTCTTCAGACATTTTCATGAGCCAATAACAAACATGAAACAAAATGGAGGACGATTAAGGGAACACTAGGTAAGATTTGTTGTGTTTTTTTGCTTCTGGGACTCCCCCTAGTGTAATTCATTTTAACAGCACTGTACTGAAATCACTGGGGGGTGTGGTTACCTACCCCCCTCCAAAGTACATAATGAACTTTCTGCAGTCCTGAGCTCAGAGTAGCAGTGACAGAGGCTCTGTTCTTCCTACTACATCACAGAGGAGCTTTTTTTAAGGTAAAATGTAAGGTAAAATTTTAGGTAGCGTTCCTTTAAATATCTGCACAGGCATTGTGCCAGAAGCCTGGGAACTGAAAAACTGGACTGTCTATGCTAAAGCTGGACGTCTCGTCAACCAGCACCTGGTGGGGTGTTGGGGGTTAGGTGCTTTGCTCCAGGGCCCTTCAGCTGTGGATGTTGGAAGAAAAAAAACACTAATTTCCCTCTAGTCCCACTCTTTACCTGCTGTTCCAGGTGATCGAACTGGCGACCTTCCGGTCCCACGCCTGCTTCCCTAACCTTAAGGCCACAGCGGCGTGTCATATTGGTGCTGCTTTGTGACTGGGTCACAGCACTGTCTCTGGAGCTTCAGTTTTTCAGAAAGAGAGGAATAGAGTCGTACAAACACAGAACTTTTGAGATATTGGCAGAACTCCTCCTTATATCTCAGTTGTTCTGATGGCTGCACTTTCAGCAGAGTTATGTTCTTGTTTTGCTTCAGGGAGTCATGGTGTTCTGCTGTATACAGGATGACCTGCTAGAAAAGAAACTAGCTGTGATTTTTGATTGACACCAGCGTCTCACGATATTTTCTGCTGGGCGTGTTGCTGTCCAGCCTTCTTCTGGGTCTGAGGAGGAGAAGGTATAAGAGAAAGACTCTTCTTTTGTTGTAGATGACAGGGTTTGAAAGCAGATGGTCCCTTCGTCCCTCACTGTCTACCTTTCTGACCTTCAAGACGTGCTGCTCAGACTTGCCTCTCAAAGTTTCATCTCTGTGAAACTTAAAACTAAAGAACAGAATCTGAGAAAGCCAATTCCTTCTGAAGATGTTTTGATTTTCATGGGATTTCAGCTAAAAATCCAGCTTAGAGTTAGTGCAAATGTGGTCAGTCTGCCTTCATCCCTTGTTCAGTGCATGTGTGCTTTAATGTAGGGATCTAGAGCCCACCAACACACACACTGTGAAACAAGACCACTCAAACAGATTTCTGTGTGCTGCCTAAGTCAGAAAACATGGGATTAAACGTGTCACTCTGATTCGGCTCCACTTCTGATGCCAAATGCAGAGACTTTAGATTCGCCCCGCCCCCTCGTCTAAGTCTGTCCAATCACAGCGCTGGACCCGCGTTTGTGAGAGCGCTAAGACAAGGTTAAATGTAGCAAAACAGACATAACGAGCGCAGAGAAATAAGAGCACTGAGTAAAAACGGTGCTCAGGGTCGGGGTGAACAGCGAGTGGCTCATTATCATTTAAAGGAACAGGTGCTGAAAGCGGGCGTTCTGAACAGGGCTGTTTACACAGGGGGAGAACACTGCTCTGGGGATTGTGAGGTTTGGACCAAAGCAGGTCACAGACGTTCCATTAAGAAGCACAACTGATTCTGAAGAGGGAGAATACGTTTTCTTAAAGTCCGCTGAAGTCCATTGTCCAAAGAATAATGACAGCATGTTAAAAGTCAGCCATATTTCAGCAGTAGACTTGTTTGTTGAAAGCTAATAAAGAAGGCTGACTGCTGCGGTTGTCAATGACGACTTCTCTGTTCATTATAAAGACGTGTAGTGAACCGAGGAAGGAGCAAATTGCCAGATCAGATTCACTGCAGCTATCAGTAACATTGGCATCTGCGAAAGCCTGGCGCTTTAATTGGCCCTTTGGGTAAAAGCTTTTATGGCTTCTTTAAATACACTGCGGCTACATGTAATCCTAAGTGTTTGTCATAGTCTATTTGCATCCACAGAGCAAGTCGACATGTGTTTTATACCCAGCACACGCTGACTGGAGGCCGTTTGTGTTGGGTCTGGCCACAGCAGACAGTCCTCAAGACAATGTGGTGGTGTTTCAGCATATTCCAACTACAAAAGGAGCTATTAGGTTAGCTTTGTTTCAATAAAATGAAGCACTTACTCTATTTACATCGACCCTTAAACACGCTTCTTTTGTTGTAGGCTTGTTTATGGCTTCGGAGCGGCTGATTTATTGGCCTGCCTCAGGCACTCCTCCCTCTGTAATTTCTTCAAAGTGGATTTACACTCAGATAAAAGGGCAAACGCACAAAGCCAGAAATGTAAAGCTTGTGCCGGGACTCTGGCTGCAGAAAGCCAGACATTTCATCCCTCTGTAAATCGTTGCTGATGTCCAGGTTAGTATTTGAAACCCAGTAAATCCCCAGGGTCACCGACTGTGGGCAGGAGTTAGTGATGTTTCTGACACGATGAAACCTCACACTGTTTAAATCACGTCCATATGGAACAGAGGAAACATCTTAGCTTCATGAAATATACTGTATTTGTCATACGGCTACTTTAAGGTGAACATACAGCTTGTTAAAAAATGTACGGCTTGGAAAATCATCCTCTGGTAAAGCCTTAGGTCAGTATCACAGTTGCATAGTGCAGTTTTATTGACTTTTCCATAAGTACTACGAGCCCTGACACTGACCTTAAAGGAACAGTAAGTAGGATTGGCGCCCCCTCCAGGGTGTGTTCCCGCCTTGCGCCCAGTGATTCTGGGTAGGCTCTGGACCCACGCCGACCCTGAACTGGACATGACCTTACAGATCATGAATGAATGAATGAATGCAGATTCGGCTCCCCCTACAGTTGCAGAGAATTGTGTACGTTTAAAGTACTCGCCTGAAATCAAGGGGTAGGTTAGTGCAGGGGTTATATCCTACCCTCCTTCAAAAGTTAAATAGTGCAGTTCCTACAGTGCTGAGCATGGAGTAGCAATGATAGAGGCTCTATTCTGTCTATTACATCTCCGTGGAGCATCACGGTGATTTCGAAGCTGTATTTTTAAGGTAGAAACACTGCCTAATGTTTCTTTAAAATGATAGAAAAGAGTCACATATATAGATTACAAGTGCTATGCAAAAATTACCTGAAGCAACTGTATGTTTTCATGGTGCACTCAGCAAATTATGCAACACATTGTTAGTTTTCTTCATTTTTCTTCAGAGCTCTGTGGCTAAGCCCCTGCCGTTGGTTGATGGGAGACATCAGGCTCTAACACAGTTCTCAGCTTGGTGGGAAAATGTGTGCGGTATCAGGTGCTTTGCCGTTAGTGTGCGTGCCTTTACAGCGTTCGCCACTGTATTACTGTCCATCTGCTTCAGAATGAGATGTGAAGAGCCAAACACATGGCCGTGTGAGAAGCAGGCCTTTTCCAGACTGGCTTTATAACACTGAGTCTGGCAGATTGCACCCGGTTGGAGCTTTCTGAACAAATCCCAGCTCCAAAAACCCTTAAATCCCCCCCAGAATCAGCCGAAAATCAACCTGTCACTAATGCATACAATTAGAGCTGAATGTTGAAGATGCACACAGCCGGTGGGAGTCATTAGACCTGCCCTAATTATCTTTTTACACCAGGAACCATAGATAACACCATGTCGTACAGTGTTAGAGACCACATAATAAAGTCTATTAGAGATCACTGTAAGGGGAAACCGCAGAGACTTCCAGCACTAACCTAATGATTTCGGGAAAATCAATTTTGTCTTTAGTTTTAGTTTAAAAAATTAATTTGTCCATTCATTCATCTCTTAAAAGTGCTTCATCCTGACTCACACACACTCACACAGTCACTCACACACACCTGTGGACAGTTTCATACACTCACCCAGTCACTCACACCTGTGGACAGTGTCACACACTCACCCAGTCACTCACACACTCACAGCTGTGGACGGTTTCACACACTCACCCAGTCACTCACTAACTCTCACTCACACACTCACACCTGTGGACAGTGTCACACACTCACCCAGTCACTCACTCACTAACTCACACCTGTGGACAGTGTCACACACTCACCCAGTCACTCACTCACTAACTCACACCTGTGGACAGTGTCACACACTCACCCAGTCACTCACTCACTAACTCACACCTGTGGACAGTTTCACACACTCACCCAGTCACTCACTCACTAACTCACACCTGTGGACAGTTTCACACACTCACCCAGTCACTCACACACTCACACCTGTGGACAGTTTCACACACTCACCCAGTCACTCACACACTCACACCTGTGGACAGTTTCACACACTCACCCAGTCACTCACACACTCACACCTGTGGACAGTTTCACACACTCACCCAGTCACTCATCTTTTCAGTTAATTTGTTTTTGAAGTAAAGAGGGAAATTGATTGCTTTTTGTCACCACACTTCTCCTCCCGAATACCCCCTCTTAACTAAGTTAGTGCTAAACTTCACTCTTTTCTGAGCTGGAGCATTTTTTCAAACTCTCAGAAGAAACATCACGGCCGAGCACAGGGTCAGCGACTCGAGAGGCAGATTGTAAATCCAGACGCAGCGATCCATATTCGCTTAAAAGTTGCGTCCTCGCTGAACTGAAGCTCATCCCACGGGGAACAGACAGAGATTTACGGAGAGAGAGTGGATCTTCTGGGAGAGCTGCTTAAGTTTGGACGCCTCAGATGCCTGTTTTTAGAGTTAAACAGCCCCCAGGAGGAATAACGACAAAGATTAGCGTCGCCTCCTCTTCCACACTTCCTGAGCACAGTGCTATTAAGAGAAGTCTTTTAATTAGTTCTCAGAATAGACTCATTATTTCTGCTCTTTCTGTTTTATATTGTTCTTGATGAAGTTTTTTTTTTTCATGTTGTATTTACTGAAAACCAAAGACCCTCTAGAGACATGGTGATTGCCATTAGCATGGGGCTAACTGCATGGCTAAATAAACACACACCTGTCAACCCTTTTAAGCACTACTAATGGATTATGAAGTGTTTTTTTTTTTATTCATAACAAAATATGCAGATAAAATGACCATTTTTAAAATATACTTCTATTTTTACATGCACTGCATTCATAGGCATGAGTGCACAAATATTCAGTGGTTAATGGGTGACACATTCTTCCCTCTCCACGGTGGAACACAGGTCTGTTTCTTAAAGAAATGTCTGTGACCTGATTTGGTCAAAACCCCACGAGCCCCACAGCAGTGTTCTCCTCCTGTGTAAACAGCCCTGTTCAGAACGCCCGCTTTCAGCACCTGTTCCTTTAAATGATAATGAGCCACCTTTGTGCACTTACATAAACGCGGGTCCAGTGCTGTGATTGGACCTCAGACGGTCAGATTGGTTCCTATATTGGAACTCAGACGGGGGGGCAGGGCAATACTAAGGTCTCTGCACTTGACGTCAGAAGTGGAGCAGAATCAGAACGGCTTGTTTTATCTCATGTTTAGCACACACTACACTGACTGGGTGTTGTTGTTTCACAGTGTGTGGGTTGGTGGGCTCCGGATCCATAAATGAATGTACACATTAACCAAACAAGGCTTTCTTTATAAATAATAATATTTCATTATATTTACACATCAACAAAAAGAAAGAGAAAAGAGAAAAAATATACCTTTTTGGGTGAGGAATGAATAATGATCCACTGCTATACCGAGGTACTAAAGTTGTGCCTGCTCTAGTTCAGACTTTTGAGGAATAGACATATGGGATTTTCAGAGGCCGATGTAATTGAAGAGACACACAGCGTTATAAATGCCAATCAAATGTAATCAGAGTTTTTCCCTTCTCCCTCACCTCCTTCTCTATTAATTTGCACTTATTGATCTCTCTCTTCATTCTCACTCCTCTTCCTGTCCTTTCTTTGGCTGTCCTCGGTGTTACTGCTGATGCATGACATTGGGCCAGAGGCAATAAGGGAAAAAAGAACAGTAAAATAGTGCTGGGTGATGTAGCGTCTGTAACGATGTTTCAGTTCTGGTGTCACTTAGCAGGACAGATCTTTAGCCTGCAACAATGCATACAATTCATAAAACCTAAATAAATGTTACATTTCCTTTGTGTAAATATAGCCGCTACAGAGCCCACATAAGAATGTTTTTGATGGTGCAGTCTGACAGCCCTTGACTATACAATAGAGGGTGCTTTGGTGCAGTTCTAGGGTTGAGCTAAAACTAGGTAATCCATACCATGCCCGGGCATGTTTGAGTCTAGTTCCTTTGACTAGTGCGACTGCTCAAATGATGAATGCTGACAGTTCGGTTGGACTTGAGCACAGTACGCGTCAGTGTGAACATGAACCTGATCTCAGTGCTCAGAGACTCACTGTAAAAACACACAGCGACAAATAGGTCACTGTGGTCTCCTCCTCCTAGACTCCCAGAAAAAATCTCCTTATACTTGCAGGACGATTAAAGGAATATGCCTGCATCGCACAATCAATAAATCTGTAAAGCATGTGAGAGGCCATGAGTCATAGCCGATAAAATGACTCCAAATAAACCAGTGCTAGGCAATGCGCATTTATTCAAAATAACAGCTACTGTCTGAAGATGTAACCATGCTCTGATTAAAAACATTAAAACACAGTGTGAACACAGGACAGAGGGGTGGGGGGGGGGGGCTACCCTGGCATGGTTCAATTCAAATGTGGGCCAAGTACACCCTACGAGAACTGTCCATCAACCATCAACACCACGTGGGGAAAGGGACACCATCTCATCCATATAAACATAGCACAAAAAGTAAGGAAGTGTGTGTTTGTAGATTATTTCTTTGTTGTAAAAATGCATCTTGGTAATAAATCTTATACAGTTGGAAATTCTTTCAAATGGTACCAGGCTTTCCAATGGTATAGTACCGGAAAAAAGAAGCATTGTTACAACAAAGAAATAATCTCCTTACTTTTTGTGCTTTATGTGCAGATGAAGTTTATTAATACTTCATCTGAAATGAAGTGTATACATCAAGAGACTGTTCCGTCCTTGATGCTATAACAGGGAAGGCTTGGAACATTGGCATTACGGTTGCCATCAATTCCTCACAGCAGTCATCACTCCACTCCAGTTCCACATTCTTTCCAAATCCTGGCATTGGTTACGGTGGCTTAAGGCTCATGTGCAGCTGCTCCAGACTCTACAGGATGTAGAATTATCACATGTCGATAGTTTGGGGACGAGGCAGACTGGTTAAAGTGTAGGAAATTGAGACACTGGCTTTAATACAGATGCTGGATCAGTGGGAACTTGCCCCCGTGCTGTCGGAGCGGTCAGCAGCAGGTGACCAGCACTGATGTGTTTATGCCTCTCAGGCCTCAGTCTGAGACACAGACACAAAGGTGAGAGGTTAATTCTCCACAGAACACAGAGACAGTGACACACAGCTCTGATAACACACACACACACACACACACACACACACACACACACATTAATAACACAAGCACATACATTGTTATGATAAACTTAGCACAAAAAGTAAGGAAATTTGTGTTTGGTAGATTATTTTTTTGCTGTAAAAATGCTTCTTGTTAAATGAATAAATTGTTAAATTGCCAATACGTCTTGTTTCTTTAAACTTCAGTCATCCAGTCCACCACACACCAAACGAGTCAATGGCAGAATAAGCTGTTTGTCTTTGGCAGAGAGGATTTGGCAAATTTTTCATGGGCGCAACCCACACACTCAGCTCTACTGCTCATCACACAAATGCATGTTCCTTACAAATTTGGCACCATTTAAAAGGGAAATTAACAGGCTCCAATAGTGTAATATTTATTGCCACGAAGCATTGTTACAAGAAAGAAATTATCAACCAAACACATATTTCCTTACTTTCTGTGCTAAGTTCATATATATATATATATATATATATATATATATACACACACGCACTGATCATTCAGCCACACTGCGCGCATTACTACTACAACCTCCCTCAGCTGTCAATACACTACTCACACACACACACACACACACACACACACACACTGATAATACAGCTAACCAATCACTAATAAGTTACAGCTAGACACGCTCTGAAAATACAGCTACACATTCTGAAAATACAAACACACACACACACTAATAATAGATCTACACACTAGCAGTACAAATGCACAAACTCTGATCGCACACAGACAAACACACACAGCTAATACAGCTACACACACCCTGATCATGTCTCTCTGCTCTGTTTCAGAAATCGAGCCGTGGATCCGTCGTTTCAGAGCAGAGGGCACGGTGGATTATTCTCAACTGACCTTTGACCCCGGGCAGAACGAGCTGATTGTGGGCGCCAGGTAATGGACTCTCACTGACCAACAGCATGAAATTCAATTAAAGGTCATCACGCCTCTGTCTCTGTCAGGGAGTTTATCCTCAGCACTCACAGACATCTCTTTACTCTCTGTATATCATCACTGTCTGAACATCTAACCCCCCCCCCCAGCATTAGCATGGGGTCAAAGGGTCATGAGGAACCCAGAAGAGGAGCACTCCGTAGTTCTACATTTACAGACTGTAGCCTGTCTGTTGCTCTGCATACAATTTCTCTGCGCTGCAGTGACACTGATATGGTGGTGGTGTGTTAGTGTGTGTTGTGCTGGTGCAAGTGGATCAGACACAGCAGTGCTGCTGGAGTTTAAAACCCTCAGTGTCACTGCTGGACTGAGAATAGTCCACCAACCGAAAACACCCAGCCGACAGCGTCCTGTGGAGAGCACCCTTGACATGAAATTCTCATCAGATGTCAGTAACAACCTCCAATCCACGCATGCAAAGAAATCAAACTATAGATGTCCATATATTTATGCATAATAATGAGAAATAACACAGGGAAACAGTATTGAACACGCTTACTGAAATTTATTTGATACTTCGTACAAAAGTTTTTGGTGATGACAGCCTCTGATAGACACCTCCTCTTTAAAGAAACTAGTTGCATGCATTGCTCAGGTGTGATTTTTGGCCCATTTTTCCACACACACTCTCTTCAAACCCTGAAGGCTCTGTGGGTTCCTTCTGTGAACTCTGAGCTTTATTGCCTTCCATGGGTTTTCAAGAGGATTCAGGTCAGGTGAGTGGCCGGGCCGTTCTAGCAGCTTTGTTTTCTTTCTCTGAAACCAATTGAGAGTTTCCTTGGCTGTGTGTTTGGGATCAATGTCTTGCTGAAATGTCCAGCCTCGTTTCATCTTCATCATCCTGGCAGATGGCAGCAGATTTTTTTTTATCAAGAATGTCTCAGTACATTTGTCCATTCATCTTTCCTTCAGTTATATGAAGTGTGCCAGTGCCGTATGCTGAAAAACAGCCCCACACCATAATGTTCCCACGTCCAAACTTCACTGTTGTTTTTTTGGTGGTTTTGGGGTGATATGCAGTGCCTTTTGGACCTCCAAACATGGTGTGTATTATAGTATCCAAAGAGTTAAACTTTGGCCTCATCTTACCAGATTATATTCTCTCAGTATTTCACAGGCTTGTTTAAATGCTGTTGAGCAAACTTTAAACATGCTTCAACATGCTTTTTCCTTCAGTAATGGAGTCTTGCACAGTGAGTGTGAGTGCACTACTTATTGGTTTCTTTGAAACAACTGGTACCTGCTGATTCCAGGTCTTTCTGTAGCTCTCCACAAGTGGTCCTTGGCCCTTGGACAACTCTTCTGACTCTCCTCTGGCTGAAATCTTGCGGAGAGCACCTGGTCGTGGCTGGTGTATGGTGAAATGGTGTTTTTTCCACTTACAGACTATGGCCTAAACAGGGCTCACTTAAACATTCAGTTGTTTGGAAATTCTTCTGTAAACAAAGCCCTCAGTATGTTTTGCAACAATAAGGTTGCAAAGGTCTTGAGGTCTCACTGGTTTTACCGTCATGGGACGCTTCATGTGTGGCACCTTGGTAACAAGACACCTTTTTATAGACCATCAGTTGAACCAGCTGATATGAATTAGCACTAAGTGGCAGGATTGCATTCTAATTACTGATAGATTTCAGCTGGTGTCATGACATTCCATGGGTTTTGCCACCTCCCTTTTTTCCTGTTCAATACTTTATAGTTTCCCTGTGTCATTTCTCATTATTACACATGACAATTTATGGACATCTATGGTTTGATTTCTCTGCATGTGTGGATTGGACGGTTTGTTACAGACAAGGTGGATATATCCTGTTGCTTTTAATGTGGATATACCCTGTTACTGTTAAGGTGGATATGCCCCATCAATGTTAACGTGGATATATCCTGTCACTATTAATTTGGATATGTTCTCACATTTTAGTTGTGGATATACCATGCCATTCTTAAGGTGGATATATCCCATCACTTTTAATTTAGATATAGCACATTGCTCTTAAGGTGGATATATTCTATGCTTCTTCAGGTAGATTTATTACTTCTCTGTTAAGGTGGACATATCCTGTCACTCAGGAAATGCTCAGGCACATTCATTAATCGGAAAAGCAAGAGTAAACATAAAAGCAGTGTTACTCTGCCAGTGACCATCCTTAATTAAGCAGTGTGATGATTTCCACAGGCCTCTGTATTGTCCCGTCCTCATTTATCTCACAGGAAAAAAAAAAAGAAAAAGAGAGAGGGAAATCTGTTGGCAGCTGGGAAAGTCTCCAAGCAATTATTTAGTGACAACTGCAGGTTTGAGATGAAGGACCGTTAGCAGTCCGTTCGCCCACGGAGCCGCGGCCAGGAGAATAATTACTTTTTTCTCTGGCAAATAGTAGCCGTCATTCATTTAAGAACAAAATTCAACATATTTTGGGGCAGGATTCGGCTTCGGGTCATGGTAAACAAGTTTGTATGCGATGCTTAAACCTCATCAGTCAGTGCTGATAATAAAAGCATGCTTCCAGAAATGATTTATGGCTCAGTTTTGATGTTATTCTGGTATTTTTTTAAGCTTTATAATGAACTTTTGAGCTGAAATCCACTCAACTTCCCAAACTTTCACTCCAAATCAAGTATCTGTGACTGGGTCTAAATAATAAATCATCACTGTGATGCCAGAATGAGGATTGCAGTGCCTACAAACATTAGCAGAGGTAGTCGATTGGACAATAAACAGTACTATTTGAGCAGTAGAGTACTTAGAAAGTGGTAACTACGGCTTTTGAAGGGTTAAGTCTACATTTTCCAATGCTGTTAATGTATTCTGATGTGTTTATGAGAGGAAGATTCTGAGCTGTTTGCACACACTTTGATTCAGTGTTTACTTTGACTCAGGGCCAGCGTCGTGTCCTTGAAGTTGCTCTTTTTAAGGAAGCACATGGTGCCGTCCAATCTGTAATAGCTCTCACTCAGCTCCGAGAAACGGCTTTAAAGTCGGTCCCGAGCTCTTTGGTCTTTTCCCTCCATCACAACAAGCACTTGTACTTCTCTGAGCTGTGATTATTTTTCTAAAACAGTCGCACAGTCTTCTTCTAACTCGGTCTGTCAGCAGAACACGTCCCGAGGGTTCTTTCCAGGACTTGATGGCCTTGAAACAGGTCAGAGAACCTGAAGCAGAAGAGAATTTTAAGAGAATTTTCAACCATCTTTCAAAATTGCGCTTGATTGTAGATGATTGTTCATGAAGCGAAAAAGATGTCTCCATGCAAGGCAAATACAGAGTTGTATTTCCTCTCCACAGTTACCACTGACCTCCAGCACCTCCAGAGCTTTATATGAAATGATGATGTTGGTAAATCTGACAAATATCTGTTTTTATGAGGACTTAATTGCCTTAAAGGGGATATTTTATGAATATGCTCTTGTTCAGTGCATGTACAGTACACATTCATGTGTGGATCTGCAGTCCACCAACCCACACTCTTTGAAACAAGACCACCCAGTCAGAAACTGTAGGATTGCTCCGCCCACTCGTCAGTGTCTCACCAATCACAGCGCAGATTTCCACACTTCCCATATTCAGTGATAGAAGTACGTTTCCTTTTCTCACTGTGGGCTTATAGCGGCTCCACATCCTTTCAGCCCCAGTGTTCTCACAGCGGCTGGGTGGATGAAGCTGTGGAAGTGTCGAGGTCTGAAGTGAGCGAGACTGAAGCTTGGTTTCCTCCCCATTCTCAAAGAGTGCAGTTTACAATCTACTATCATGTCTACAAGGTTTTGCATGCTTTCCTATAGCTTTGAGGGTTGGTTTCCTACCCTCCTCCAAATATTCCATAGTGCAGTTTCTGCAGTGCTGATCCTGGAGTAGCAACAACAAAGGCTCTGTTCTCCCTTTAACAGCTCAGTGGATCATCAGTGATTCTGACGCTGTTATTTCAAGGTAAAAATGCTACCTAGGGTCCCTTTAAAGAGCAAAGTAAATAATTGACCAAATGAAGACCCCTCTTTGTGACACCATCAGGTTGGAAAAAGCATTATACAAATAAATTTGACTTGACTCTCTTGTCTAAACCAGGACTCAATTTGGCTTTAGTAATACAATCTATATTGGTAACAAAAGAGGACAAATGCTGCTTAATTTGATTTTGAAGAAAGGAGAAACGCGAGCCCTCATGGTGCAGGTGGAGTGTGCTGTTGGCTCTGGCCTGGAGACGGAGGATCGATGTTGTTCGGAGTGGGGAGTGAAGGGGAAGTCTCTGGTCATGTATGGTTGCTACTCTGTGATCGCTTGAGTTTGACTGCTGGTCTCGGGGGTGGGTAGGTTTTCCTGCTGTAGCTGTTTGGTCCGGGGCCTAATGGGCCGTGGTCTGTGATCTTCATCAAGGTCAGGGGCACGGGGACGGATGGTAAATTCACACAGAGGCTCAGAAAAACCCAAAGCCAAGCCTTATTAGTCTGGATTAAAGTTAACAACCAGCACTGGGCACAAACAGTGGGCTCGGCTTTATAATGAGAGCGGGTCAGACTCACTGCTGCCTTTGTTGTTTTTTGGTGCAGGCCTTTAGGCCGTTTGCCTTGATGTTGTTTTTCTCTCTGCGTGTGTGTGAATTGAGGTGTTGTTTTGCATTGAGCAGGCTTTCAGACATTTTTAGCCCTAGCTGCATATCACTGTCTTTGCAACATCATCTTTAAAATTGAGTGTAATTCATATAATGAGATTTAAAGGTGCTGTAAGTCATTTAACCACCCCAAAAAGCAAACAGGATTTGTGTAAGGGATTTCTTAATACATTTACAGTGTCTCTATGTAGCTCAACTCAAGAAATAAAAACTGTATTTTTAGTCGTAGAAAAATAAACGTTTTGTTTATACTCCCTAGAGTGGGTCCCCACATGGAGGTGGCCATGTTTATGTAGTTTTAGTACAGAATCTTAAAACACAACAAATAAAACTAGGCCATAAGGTTTCAATACATTGTCTGTTTTACAATGCTTTTTCCTGTTTTCCTTTTTCAATCCAAATGTACATATTCTCTTTTCTTTAACCCTTTGAGGACTGAAGGCATGTTTTTGATATTTGCATGTCTCTTAAAAGTACGACTATAGAACACCACCCTTCAGCGTCTGATGTGCCGTTAACTTTCTGATGATTGACACAAGTTTAGCAGCAGAAAACCACCTGAATTTCACCAGTTTCACAGACACCGACTGAATGAAGGACACGGGGTTTTTGAAGCGATGGGTCACTCCTTAGTGATTTCCATTGGTCAGTTTCACACACATCGTATACGGTCACACGACTCCACTGTTCACATGCACTGAGAGGCCCGTCTTAGGCACGTATCTCGTGTCTCAGCCCTGTTTCATGGAATCATAATCCAGGATGTGAGGGGGAGTGGACAGGGCAGACTCTTTTAGAGAGTGTGTTCATGCACTGTATTATCGTAAAGTTATTCATAAACACGTTCATTAACATTGAATTTTGTGAGTTTGTAGTCACCACAGGGTTAATGTAATCAGATCTTATTGCACATAAGTATATCACTATTTCACTTGTGAAAATATACTTTATTGAAAAATCATGATCAATACAAAACACTTCACTTCCATTCATAACATCAAAGAATAAAGGAATTTACAAAATACAACATATTATTAAATCAGATTTACAAAAAACAGACTGGAAATGTAAAATAACATCTCAATTATACCTTTAATAAAGTCCATGAATGAATGTTGAAGAACTCCAAATCTCACCGTCTTTTAAGTTAATTGAAGATTTAGTTTAAAAAACAACTTCAGATTTTCACCTGGTCTTCTGTATTCTGTTTACGATGCAGAAAATTAACTGCTGTAATTCCTTGAGGAATTTTCTTAAAGAGATTTTCATAAATATTTCACATTATTTTTTTTTCCATTCATCTCACTATTTCAGTCTCACAGCTGTCATTCCCCCTGTGGTTTTAATTAACGTGACTTTACCAAGACTGTGTGTGTCCTAAAGTGGGCTGTGTGTCACGCTCAGTTTACTCTTCATCCATCGTTCGTATAAATGAAACGCACACATATAACTTAACGGTTATTACAGTTCATAAAGGGACATGTGGCGGCTTTAAGAGGCGAGGGTCTGTTCTCCGAACTCTGAGTGCACTGTTACTGTACGACAGGCGCCAGAAGTGTCTTCCTCTTTGCTGCAGTAGCATCCATTAAACTTCTGTGAAGGCCTTATTCTCCACATATTAGCACATTGCTGTAAAGATTTGATGGCAGCCACAAGCACTTTAGTGAAACCATAACTAATCATCCACAGAACAAATGTTACAGAACTGGATGGAGCTCCATTACTCCACTGAGCACAGTTCCATTGCTGGGGTCCAGCTCCAGGTGGTACATTGGGCTTGGTGATCTAAGGCTCTTGTGCAGGTGCTCCAAAGCATTCCAATATATTATCAATGCTGTTTGAAGGAGACACATCTCTGTGGGAGATTACTGTGGGAGTGCACACTAGGGCCTTCAGTGCAGCTCCTGAATTCTTAATCAGTGGGAAACTCACTTGGATGAATCTACATTTAGTGCTTTACCACTGTATGGTACCTGCTCTACTCGACTGGACTCAAATCGACTCGACTCTGCTCGCTCGGCCCCTGGTTGGTTTTCCACTATATAAAAAATGACCTAAAATAGACCAAGAAAAACAAGAACAGAGTAGGGCAGAGTCGAGTAGATACCACACAGGGCAATAGATACCACAGAAAAAAAATTACTACAGCAGAGTTGTATTTTATCTCTTTCTTTTTCCAGAAATGGTTGGAGCTTCTCTGGAAAATAGTGGCACTGATAAAATGTTACTCACCACACAGCTGACTGTTTACTGTTCTCTGAGCCAGACGCAGGCTGGCACACTAGCAGTGTGTAGATTGTGTTAATTGTCTGAGAGCATTTGTGTGTGTGTGTGTGTGTGTGTGTGTGAGTGGTGTATTGACAGCTGAGGGAGGTTGTAGTAGTAATGCAGTGGCAGAGGATCAATAAAGATGTCGATACGGTAAATGGGCCTTAATCACAGCGTCCTGAACTGGAGAACACTGCTCTTGAGTCATAATGTAATACAAGACTGAGTTGAATAGGTTACATCACTCAACACCACCAACAAAATTCAACACCATCCAACAACACTCAACATCACGCAACACCACTCAGCACCATCCAACATCACCCAACACCACTCAACACCATCCAACATCACTCAACCCTACCAGCAACACTCAACACCATCCAACATCACTCAACTCTACCAGCAACACTTAACACCATGCAACATCACCCAACACCTCTCAACACCATCCAACATCACTCAACACTACCAGCAACACTCAACACCATCCACCATCACCCAACTTCACTCAGCACCATCCAACACCACCAACAAAACTGAACACCATCCAACATCACCCAACACCACTCAACATCACCCAACATCACCCAACACTACCAGCAACACGCAACAACTCCCAACGTCACTCAACCATACCACCAACACCCAACACCATCCAACATCACCCAACACCACTCAGCACCATCCAACATCACCCAACACTACCAGCAACACTCAGCACCATCCAACATCACTCAACACTACCAGCAACACTCAACACCATCCAACATCACTCAACTCTACCAGCAACACTTAACACCATCCAACATCACCCAACACCTCTCAACACCATCCAACATGACTCAACACTACCAGCAACACTCAACACCATCCACCATCACACAACTTCACTCAGCACCATCCAACACCACCAACAAAACTGAACACCATCCAACATCACTCAACACCACTCAACACCATCCAACATCACCCAACACTACCAGCAACACGCAACAACTCCCAACGTCACTCAACCATACCACCAACACCCAACATCATCCAACATCACCCAACACCACTCAGCACCATCCAACATCACCCAACACTACCAGCAACACTCAGCACCATCCAACATCACTCAACACTACCAGCAACACTCAACACCATCCAACATCACTCAACACTACCAGCAACACTCAACACCATCCAACATCACTCAACACTACCACCAACACTCAACACCATCCAACATCACTCAACACTACCAGCAACACTCAACACCATCCAACATCACTCAACACTACCAGCAACACTCAACACCATCCAACATCACTCAACACTACCAGCAACACTCAACACCATCCAACATCACTCAACACTACCAGCAACACTCAACACCATCCAACATCACCCAACACTACCAGCAACACTCAACACCCTCCAATATCACCCAACACTACCAGCAACACTCAACACCATCCAACATCACCCAACACTACCAGCAACACTCAACACCATCCAACATCACCCAACACTACCAGCAACACTCAACACCATCCAACATCACTCAACACTACCAGCAACACTCAACACCATCCAACATCACCCAACACTACCAGCAACACTCAACACCATCCAACATCACCCAACACTACCAGCAACACACAACACCATCCAACATCACCCAACACCACTCAACACTATCCAACATCACTCAACACTACCAGCAACACTTAACACCATCCAACATCACTCAACACTACCAGCAACACTCAACATTACCAGCAACACTCAACACCATCCAACATCACTCAACACTACCAGCAACACTCAACACCATCCAACATCACTCAACACTACCAGCAACACTCAACACCATCCAACATCACTCAACACTACCAGCAACACTTAACACCATCCAACATCACCCAACACCCCTCAACACCATCCAACATCACTCAACACTATCAGCAACACTCAACACCATCCACCATCACCCAACACCACTCAACACCATCCTACATCACTCAACACTACCAGCAACACTCAACACCATCCAACATCACCCAACACCACTCAATACCACCCAACATCAATCAGCACCACCCAATACCACTCAACACCACCCAACAACACTCAACACAATCTTACATCATCCACCATCACTCAACACCACTAAATACCACCCAACACCACTCAACACAATCCAACATCACCCAACACCATCCAACATCACTCAACACTACCAGCAACACTCAACACCATCCAACATCACCCAACACTACCAGCAACACTCAACACCATCCAACATCACCCAACACTACCAGCAACACTCAACACCATCCAACATCACCCAACACCACTCAACACCATCCAACATCACTCAACACTACCAGCAACACTTAACACCATCCAACATCACTCAACACTACCAGCAACACTCAACACCATCCAACATCACTCAACACTACCAGCAACACTTAACATCACCCAACACCCCTCAACACCATCCAACATCACTCAACACTACCAGCAACACTCAACACCATCCAACATCACCCAACACCACTCAACACTACCAGCAACACTCAACACCATCCAACAACACTCAACACAATCTTACATCATCCACCATCACTTAACACCACTAAATACCACCCAACACCACTCAACACCACCCAACAACACTCAACACAATCTTACATCATCCACCATCACTCAACACCACTAAATACCACCCAACACCACTCAACACCATCCAACATCACTCAACACTACCAGCAACACTCAACACCATCCAACATCACCGAACACCACTCAACACCATCCAACATCACTCAGCACTACCAGCAACACTTAACACCATCCAACATCACTCAACACTACCAGCAACACTCAACACCATCCAACATCACTCAACACTACCAGCAACACTCAACACCATCCAACATCGCTCAACACTACCAGCAACACTCAACACCATCCAACATCACTCAACACTACCAGCAACACTCAACACCATCCAACATCACCCAACACCACTCAACACTACCAGCAACACTTAACACCATCCAACATCACTCAACACTACCAGCAACACTCAACACCATCCAACATCACCCAACACCACCCAACATCACCCAACACCACTCAACATCACTCAACACTACCAAACGTCACTCAACACCACTTAACACAACCAAACACTCAACACCATCTAACACCACCCAACAACACTCAACATCACTGAACACCACCCAACACCATCCAATATCACTCAACATCATTCGACACCACCCAACATTACTCAGCACTTCCCAACATCTCTCAACATTACTCAACACCATCCAACATTGTTCAACACCATCCAACAAAACTCAGCACCACCCAACATCACTCAACATTACTCAACACAATCCAACATTGTTCAACACCATCCAACAAAACTCAGCACCACTCAACATCATTTGACACCATTCAACACCATATTTTAAGCCTGTTTTCAAGCCAGTGTTTCCTTTGGGAACTTTGGTTATCATTAGAATTCATAGCAGCCTGTGTTTTATGCCTGGACTTTACAGTTTAATTAATTCTGTGTGTGAGATGGTCCAGGTGTGTGTGTGTGTGTGTGTGTGCGCGCGCGCATGCGTGCGTGCGTGTGTGTTGCCTGAAGGTTTCTAGACTCATATTTGGTCAGCAGACGTGGCCCAAGGCTCACTGTGTGTCGATGTGAAGGAGAACTACCGTAAAAATATCTTGTATAAAGCAGCTGCATCTTTCCTCTGCTCGAGGCACAGAGTTCTGCCGTTCTCTGGAGCTGACTGTGTTTACAAATTAAACCATAGTCCTATAATTCACATACATTCATTTCAAAATCAGTTTAAGGCTTCTCTGCCTTAAGCCTACAGAGGGTGAGGCTCCGAAGTGCTGCAGTGCACTAAGCATTGTTGGCTACATTCTCCTCTGGTGTGTCTCTTCAGTCCTGTCTTAGCAGCAGTTCATAAAGAAGCGGTGGCTCTGCCTCGCATACCTTGGAGGAAGAACATGATTTCCCCCACCTTCCTGAGGCTGGGGGCATGTATGTGATTGGGGGGCACTCACTGATGGAGTGAACTGGAGATAAATAATAATTGGGGAAACTTGGGGTTAAAAGACATAAAACTAAAAATAGTTTTAACATAAAAGTTAAACAAAAGAAAAAAACTACACAGAGCAAAACTACAGAAATGACCTCTCAACACAAGAGAACATCTTCACCTCAAGGCACTCGAGTCTAAAACACTCGTTTATCATCCCTCTCTCTCTCTTCTCCAGAAACCACCTCTTCAGGCTGCATCTGGAGGACCTCTCATTGATCCAGGTGAGAAACCACTCCAACCGTTCTCCCTTTCTGTCCTTCCCTCACTTTCTCTGTCCTCTCGTTGTCATGGTCCATCTCTCTCTTTTGTCCGCTCATTTTGTCTGTTTCTCCTTCTCTTTTTTGCCCTCTCCTTTCTTTCTGTCCCTTTCCTGCTCTCTCTGTTCTCTCTTTCTGGCTTTCTGACCTTCTCTAATTCTCTCTCATTCTTTCTGTCCTTCTTCCACTCTTTCTTGTTTTCTCATTCTCTTTTAGTCCTTCTCTCTCTCACTAATTCATCTCTCTCTCTCTTTTGTCCTCTCATTTTGTCTGTTTCTCTTTGTTTTTCTTGTCCTCTCCCTCTTTCTGTCCGAATCTTGCTCTCTCTTGTCCTGTCATTCTCTTTCTTGTCCTCCTGTCTCACTGGTCCTTCTTTCGTTCTCTAGCTCTGTCTCTTTCAGTCCTGTTGCTTGAGGCTGGATGAATAAATATATAAATGTTTTGATGTAATGACGTTAATAAAAAAGAAATCGAAACCTAGTCGGGTGTAAATGGACAGAACGGAGTTCTGGGGTTCTCTTCTCGCTGTCCGAGTGCACTGGCTGCAGAATGGACCCTGGTTATTTTCTGTAATGAATGGTAGTGATTTTCTCTGCAGTGTTTAAGAAAACCAATCTCAGCATCTGTGTACGGCGCAGTTTGCAGCGACCGTGGCTCTTTATGAGAGAGGAAAATAAGTGAAGAAATAACTTTATTATTATTATTAAAAAGAGCTGCAGAGTGGGGCTTTATGTTCCAGAACAATGCTCTAAAGGTTAGGAGCGATCAAAGCCAAGTGGTAATGAGTGTTCAGTTAAAGCAGCACCTGCAACAGAGCCATTTATTATAAAATATACAGTCTGTGCTCTTTCCAAACGCATCCCCTACTTACACTCATCCTTTAAGGAGTCTAAAGCGTGCTTTTCTTTTATTTGTTTAATCAATTGGTTTAATTGTGTTTTAATTGCTCTATTCTCTTACTTGCTTTTAGCGTTTGTATCATTTGTTTTTTTCTCGTATTTATGACCTTCCCAAGGAATGAACGGATTATCTTCTTGATTGTGGTGTGCTGCTTTTTTTGTTGCTAAAATCTAAAATACTCTCAGCTACATTCCCTGCTTTATTATTATTATTATTATTATTATTATTATTATTAATTTATTTATTTATTAATTGATTTATACATGTTCTACACCCAGTCACTCACACACTCACACCTGTGGACAGTTTCACACACTCACCCAGTCACTCACACTCACAGCTGTGGACAGTTTCACACACTCACCCAGTCACTCACACACACAGTTTCACACACTCATCCAGTCACTCACTCAGTCACTCAGTCATTTCAAGCCAACCTTTTTTGTTATTATTTATTTATTTTCATTCATTCATTGCTTGTAACCATTAATCCAGACCCTATTTCACAGCTGTGATGCTGAAGTGTCGAACTCTGCACTGGGTTCACTCATTAAACTCCACACCATCAGCCGCATTCAGACTTTTCCACAGCTGTAGCTAGGACATAAATCAAAGCCAGTGATGTCTCGGCTCCTGAAGAGTGAAATCTGCTGTGTGTGAGAGTGTGAGGTGTCTGAGTGATCTTTGCTGTGTGTGAGCGTGTGAGTGTGTGAATGTGTGAATGTGTGAGTCTTTGCTGCTGACTGTGATTTTGTTCATTTGTGCCGACGCCCCCTGCTGAGTTAAGCGTCTTGTTCCTCGGCGAGTAACCATGCAAACATGGCCACGTTGTGGGGGAATTTATTTGAGCTGGTTCCCAGGACTCTTTTGAAGCCGTGGATGGGCCAGGAGTTTGGGGGGGAGCTTAACTAAAGAGTGTTGACCTCCCATGGAGGTGGCAGAGGTACAGAGGCTGGGCGTTTTTGTTTGAGCGCGCTCAGAAAGAACCTGCAGCACAAAGATGAACCCAGACGTTCCCCTCCGAACCAATCCTGTTCTCCGTCTTTTCCAAATCCCTTCACTCCTGCAGCAGTGAGAGGTCTTGGTTGAGTTTTTTTCAGGGTGTTTATTTTTTTTGGTTTCGAACAAATCCAGCCTCAGGCAGCTCTGTAAAAGAAAGGGAAAATGTCGGGATAATCTGTGTTAGGGAGAGAGTGCCAATTTAGATTGACCTCGGGTCTTTTTCGGCTCTCTCCGACGCCGGAGTGGATGTGTATGTGTGTTTTTAAAGAGCCATGTTTTTCAGGCCCCCAGGACTGAGAGCAGGACCTAAAAGAGCACCGCTGTGTACGTTTAGTCTCCTCTCTACGCCTCCGAAGATGAGAAGAATTTACAAATACACGGTCTCTTCAGAGGAATCAAAAACGCACCACTCTCTTATGCAATTGCCTGAAAAATGTCGACATTTTTATTTGGCCGCTTTGGAACAGTAACCTGACCGACATTCGTCAACATTTGCAAAGAAACGAGTAGCAGATTTGAGCACTTTTAATGATGTAGAGTCTGATGTGGAACATGTCCTGATTTAGATTACTTTTTGTTCAATAAACTACACAACAGTTACCATAAAATGACAAAAAAAGTTTTGAATTACAATTATATGTTACTAAATAAAAATTGTTTAAAACACATTTGTGCAGCTAATACTTAGGGCAGTCTTGCGTTTGTCTCATATACTGTATTATTACCCACCCGAATTTACACAGAACAGAAAATCCTTCAGCAGCTCATGAGCCAATGGTTGTCCTTCGATGTGGACTTTGCGATTGAGTTTCCATTCCATTGACTGAAACCTGGTTATATCCACACTCTGTGACTTCTCTAGACCTTCTGGAGGTTCTAGCTAAGTGGCCTGACATTAATAGCTGTGAAGGGATATGAATATATTATTATAAACAGGTGCCTCTCTTTCTGCTGTTTAATGTCTGCTTCCTCCTGATCTGTGCTCTTTGGTCATGTAGCTGCAGTGGTATCAGGTGAGAGGACTGTACTGTAGATTTTATTCCTGAATGCTGTTAGAGATATAGTGTTTACTCTGGTATTGATCCTGTCTGAGGCCTGATATCATAATCTACTGCGCTCCTGTTCGCTAATAGACGCTCTGGCGCTAATAAAGAGTAAAAGTTTGGCCGGGCTGCAGAGCTCTGGAGACAGAAGGGTGAAGTTTAGTCGATACTCAGCAGCCACGAAGAAGCTTCTTTAAAAGAGAGACTGTGGTTGAGCGTAGTTCTGGATTTCTGCCTTGAGCTTCGAGGATGCCTTTGACAAGCTGCCGTTGACACTCATCTGATTACAAGACAGATCCGACTCAAGCATGTGGAGGAACTGAGTGGAAAGTGTGGATATTAAACTTCCAGTCCACCAACATCTGTGTTTCTAAGTCAGAGAGAAGAGGTTTTATTTGGATTTGAATCTCAGGTTGTGATATAAAAATTTGCAACATATGCAACATTGAAAAAGACAAAAAATGAACTTGTCAAAACAGAATCTTAAAGCAATTCCTAACATAACTCCATCCGTATCTGTATTTAACCAGAAATGGATGGAATCTAATCAGGAACCAAATTCCTGACCGATCCTAAAAGCAGAGCTTGAATTGTACAATAGAGTGTTTCCATTGTGTTAGGGTTCAGCGGTGATCCAGATTTTATTTAAAGTCTACAGAGCTAACACTACACTATTTTATATAAGGGACTTCTTCATCTGTGGGGGGTCCTGCAACCAACCCCACTTAGATACGGTGTGTAATTAAACACATAATTACACACTATTAATCAGTGTAATTATGTATGTAATCAGACAATATTAATCTGACATCTGAGATTCATGCATAAAACTGCATGTAAACCTAACTGCAAAATGACTGAAACCCCAGATTCCTAAAGGGATAATGATGAATATAATATATAATATTGGTAATTGAATATAGTATAGGGCGGCACGGTGGTGCAGCAGGTAGTGTCGCAGTCACACAGCTCCAGGGGCCTGGAGGTTGTGGGTTCGATTCCCGCTCCGGGTGACTGTCTGTGAGGAGTTGGTGTGTTGTCCGCGTGGGTTTCCTCCGGGTGCTCCGGTTTCCTCCCACAGTCCAAAAACACACGTTGCAGGTGGATTGGAGGTGGATTGAATGTGTGAGTGAATGTGTGTGTGTCTGTGTTGCCCTGTGAAGGACTGGTGTCCCCTCCAGGGTGTATTCCGCGCCCGATGATTCCAGGTGGGCTCTGGACCCCCCGCGACCCTAAATTGGATAAGCGGTTACAGATAATGGATGGATGGAATATAGTATATAAAAATGTATTAAATTTTGCCTAATTTTGTTTAAACAAAATGGATGAAATTAAATCATCTACATCCAGAATTATGATTTCATTATTAATACGTCAGATTACGTATTTCATGCAGACTTATAAAACAAGTAAGCAAATCCAAAGTTTCATTTTGGTTCTCTCTGCTATGTTCTGTTTGGGTGTGAATCCCTCCGACAGCTGTTTTTAGAACAATACAAATGCTGACGATGCAGGAAATACTACAATAAACCGTCTGCGTTTGTTTTCATTGTTTTCTCTCACAGCTCCCAGCGCAGACACAAAGCGCAGACACAATTCAAAATTAGAGCATCTCCCTCTCTCTCCATCTGTTTCTCTCCCTCTGTCTTTAAGTGTCCTGTGTTTTCTTTCTGAAAGGTTTTAAAGCAGTTCTTGGATGGTTTGTGTGAGTCGTGATCCA
Organism: Hoplias malabaricus; assembly: GCF_029633855.1. Classification (NCBI taxonomy): domain Eukaryota; kingdom Metazoa; phylum Chordata; class Actinopteri; order Characiformes; family Erythrinidae; genus Hoplias; species Hoplias malabaricus. The sequence goes on from NC_089800.1 coordinate 16,348,752, forward strand.
GGTGTTTAGCCTCTCATCATGAGTTTTCCACACACCATCCACAGTGTGTGTCGGTCATTCTCTAGTCCTTCATCAGTGACAGGACGCTGTCGGCTGGATGTTTCGGGTCGGTGGACTATCCTCAGTCCAGCAGTGACACTGAGGGGTTTAAAAACTCCAGCAGCACTGCTGTGTCTGATCCACTCGCACCAGCACAACACACACTAACACACCACCACCACGTCAGTGTCACTGCAGCGCTGAGAATGATCCACCACCACATCACACCTGCTCTGTGGTGTTCCTGACTATTGTGCTGACAAAGTATGCAGAGCAACATATGAACTACAGTCTGTGATTGTAGAGCTTCAGAGTGACCCTCAGTGTAGTCAGTGCTTTGTGTAGATGTGTATATCAGCTGAGGAACCCTCGTTTTTGAGTCTGGATCTGGTGTGAGGCTGGAATTCAAGGCAGTGGGAGGGGATAAACCCCCTGTCGTCTCTCAGTACAGAGATATTCAGGTTATTCTTCCATCTCTCTGGTTTCCTCAGTGGAACCAGTCCACCTAGCTCAGCTGATTCAGCCGCGGCTCCCTGGAGTCTGTGTATTGTACAGTAGCGGCGCTCCAGAGGCACTGATTAATTGCCTGGATGGATCTGCATTGTATTCGTAGCGTATTGTATTTCAAGCTTGACGAATTAACACCTGAGCTTACCCGCCATCGCACAGCTTTCCTCGTCTTTTCCACGGCTCGACGGCTTTCCGAGACACCACGATTATAAATCTGCTGTTAATAAGCCACTAAACCAAGTGAGAAATGAATGTCTTCTTCTTTGTTTGATTCCACGACTTTAGGAGATAAAAGCCCCAGACTGGGGTTGTGTTGGTGTGTAATTTCCAGGGATTAATGCAGATAGGATTAGTTTAGCACACTAGTAAAGATAGCTTCTCCTGCGGCCTTGCCAGAGGAGAGAGAGAGAGAGAGAGAGAGTGAGAGGGAGAGAGAGAGTGTGTGTGTGTGCGTTGGTTTCTCCAGGGACTGTAACACAGACAAATGGCCAAGGCTTTGGTTGTTGACCATCATTCAACTGCATTTGGCTCAAGCTGCTGTGACTCAGAGCTACACCGTCCAAAGAAACCAGGCATTCAGAACTCTTCTTGTACCATTTTACAGTAGGGATAACCTTATAAAGCCTTTATGAATGGTTTGTAGGTTGTTTAAATGTGTCGTAAAAACACTTTAAAACACAATAATAAGCTGTTATAAAACATAAATTAAAAGGGCAAGAGTGAGGATTTCTAGCTGATGAATATATCACCGCTGTCCAAAGACAAACATGTATCTCAGTGTTTGTGGATGTTTAATTTACTACAACATTTGAACATAGCAGCTGTCCTTCACACTGTGTGAAAATCTCATAATGAATGAACCAATAGAAATGCTTCAAAACTATTTGGAAATAAAATCCTTTACACTGACTTCCAAGTTAAGAACATTTTTCCTTCTCCTGTAAAATTAGTTTTGGAGATACGTGTTTTTTAGAGATGATATGAAGATGCTGACTGATGGCAAATGAGTAACCAGCAAAACCTGAGCTCGAACTGATACTTAACTGCTCATGTTGGAGCAGAGGTGACTTATTTATTGCCGTTTATTATGTTAATTGTCTGACTATTAAAGTAATACTCCTCAGTTTCAGTCATGGCTAATTCTAGCTGTTAGATTGGTGTTCCTCCCTCTCATGAATCAGGGTGAGTGAGACCAACACACTTCCTCTGAGACTGTGAATCTACATCGCATTGTTTCAAACTGACACTAAACAAATGGAAAAAAAAAAGTCAGAGCTCAACACACTTGCAGGAGAACACTGCACTTTCCAACTCAGTCATATCAGCTGACAGATGCATGCATGGGATAGCACCACTAAGTCATCCTACACCCAGAGAGAGAGAGAGAGAGAGAGAAAGAGGACAATTTAATTTCTGTGACTCTAACTGATGGATGGCTGAGGCATCACCAGGGATTGAACTTTCTTATTTTCCCTGGTGATGAATTGTACCACAGTCAAACCTCTAGGGCGCCCACACAGATATGTTTTAATCTTAGAAAATCTTAAAGTGGCAGGGAAAATGAAATATGTATGTGACGTTCCCAAACTTTTGACAGGCAGTGGTTAGCCTGGGGCTAACATTTACATTCGCTCCTGTAATGTTGAGACGCAGTAGCAGTGATTTGAGGCCAGTGTGGAGCAGCTAGGCCAGCCTCTGCACTGTAAACACACACACACACACACACACACTGGAAACCAAGCCATTATTGAGATGGATGGTGTTATTGTGTTGGCTGGATGTTGGGAAGCTTGTGCTGCAGTAAATTTCAGCTCCTCGTCTGATTTCCGCTGCTTTATTTGGGTTTGCCCTGTTTCTCTTTTCATAAAAAACACTGCGATATGCGCTGAGTGATTTCTGAACGTCTCCTGAACCAGATCTAGATGTGGTTGTGTAGTCTGCCTACGTAAGAGCAATGTATATAAGCATGAGAATTTATGAACAGCTAATGTCAGTACTCTGTCTCTGTTGGAGCAGATTTGAGTTATTTATTGTCGTTTATTATTGGAGCAAAAAAAAAACCTTTGTTCCCTATTGGAACAAAACCTTGTAGCTTTGAAAAACATACACACAGAAGAAGGAAAAATATAAGGGTTGATGCTATCAAGTTGGACCTCAACTAATTCCTCAACAGTCAAATGTGTGGATAAGCAGCACTCTCCTCCAGTGTGGGGAGCTGTCCACTGGCCATACTTTATCAGCAGATTGAAAACAGGCTGTGGCTGGTTTCACAGTCTCGTAGCATGTGTGCTCCTCTCCCTCCCAGATTGGCCTCAAAAATCTACAAACAGGTTAAAAATGTACAGTTCAGATCATAACAAGATTTAGAATCTGCTCCTTTCACTAATTTTCCACTTTTTCAATGAGCTACGAGTCAGAAATAATTCATAAATGATCACAGCGTCCCACGATAACAGAGTCTTCTGAAGGAGTGAACGTTTTGAATTCTCTGAATTCACCAAAGCCTCATTTGCAAGTTATTTGGTCATTTACATAATTTATGGAGTTTTTGCAGCACTGCAAAGGGCATCCAAATAAAACAAAATAAAAACCAAAACAAGTCAAATAGGAAGGGAAGAATGTCACATTCAGGAATAATCAGGAACAATCTGGTTATTCTGGGAATGTGTAGGAGAATTTCTGATGGACTCTAACTCAGCACTCACTGGAGCCGTTCGTCTGTGTGAGGCAGGAGTGAGTGGAACTGAGCGAGCTTTGTGAAGAACAGGTGGAAGAGGGAGGGGGAGAGACAGAGAGACAGAGAGGCAGAAGGACAGAGTGGGCAGAAACGCCCAGTGAAATGACCTCTGCACTGACAGAGAAGACTTTGTGTAACTCAAACTGAATTCTCTGAGTTTTTAACAGATGAAGAGAAAACAAGGCATTCACAGTTGTATGAGTCACATATATTTATTCCAGCTTAAATTTAAGGTGCAATAAATGATTTTCATATGTTAACTTTAATCTTACATTGCTGATTGATGGTTATTAATAATATGTATATATATATATATATATATATATATATATATATATATATATATATATATATATATATATATATATATATGTATATATGTATGTATGTATTTTGTATTCTTTCCATGAACTGAAATTAATCTAAGATGAATTGCATTATCTTCCCTGAATGAACCAGTTTGTGCTCATTACAGTGGGTCTCACACATGGGGCAGCCATGTTTTAAATAGCTTTACTACATAATCATACACATCCACACCAGATGACTAGGTGTAATGGCTGTTTCTCATCCATAATTACGAAAATATTTGGGTTTCCTCAGGGTGCTCCGGTTTCCTCCCACAGTCCAAAAACACGTGTTGGTAGGTGGATTGGAGACTCAAGTGTCCATAGGTGTGAGTGTGTGTTGCCCTGTGAAGGACTGGCGCCCCCTTCAGGGTGTGTTCCTGCATTGTGACCCTGAACTACATGAGGGCTACAGACAATGAATGAGTAATATATATTAAAAATAACAAATAATTGTTATTTTTTTAATAAAAAAGTTTGTTTCATTCCAATTGTAATAGTTCAGAAGAAGTGACAAATAATCTGTAAACATTTGCTTATTTTGTAAACTACAGTAACTAAAAAATGTAGCATATAAACCTACCATGCATCCAAAAGGCAAATAGCAAAACCAATAGAGAACAAAACAAATACAGAATAGTTGCTGTGCTGTCATTGTAGTTTATCTGCTTGGGTTAGAGCTCATTGACTCTAAAAGCAATTTTGATTATCCTCGTCCTCAACTGGGTGCTTCTGCTTGAGGTGGTGAAGCATGTGTTTCCTCCTTCAGGTTTTTATAGGCTTCTTTCATTTCTTACAGAATGCCATGGTTTATTGTACATCTGATATTTTGTATCCAAACCACCTCCACATCACTTCCCCATTCCTCTGCATCAGAGACACTTTCCACCATACTTCACTGTGCCTAAAAGACTCATGTAAAGAGTGTATGCAGTAATATGGGTAGCTGTATGAAGTCATTACATAAACAAGTCAGAATATCATTCTTATCATGATATAATTAATTTTTTTTTTTTTATCATTTTAAAAATTGATGACCCCACTCACCCACACAACCCTTTTGAACTTTCCCCCTCTGACAGGTGCCTACAGAACCCTGCATTCTAAGACTGCTAGGCACAAGAACATTTTTTTTCCCTCAAGCCACTGTCCTTATAAATGTCTGACATATGCTATCACTTACTGGAACAATATTTACTCCAGTTCTCACATCCATAACATTTTTCATCTTTCTGCATCATAGATGTACTCTACTGTTCTTTGCACTACTGCACTACCACTACTTTATTGTGTATATTGTGTATATTGTATATTTTGAAGGGTGTCTGTGGTTATTGTAATATAGTGTAGTCTGTGTATAGTCTGCATACTGTGTATACTGAATATATTGTGTATTGTCTATAAGTTATGTGCATATTTACTGTATTAGGGACAACTGTATCATTGTCTGCAAAACTGTAAAGCCGTTTGGTGTAAGGCCGACCTTAGTAACAGAAATTTGTAATGCTTTTTTGTCCACATTCAGCTCATGTAGCGAACTATGATGCCTAATAAAAGTAACAGGTTCCCTGTGGGAAATGTAATGCCCTCAAAATTACATTCTAATTTGCCATAAATACTATCTAGACACTCAGAGAAAAGGGGCAGACCTACTCACTAGTGCCATAAAAGTAAATAGGTAGCCATTTCAGTCACAGCTAATGCTTACAGCATTAAGCTAGCTACCAACAACCGCTACATAAGACTTTGTGTCTTTATCATATAAGCCGTAGTTTATTGAATGAATCCTATTTCACAGAAATAAATCCCAGCTGTAGAGGGATTGCGTTCACTCTCGTTCAAGACAATGGAAACAAACAGCAGCCCGTGTTTACGCTAATCTTGTTTTCTGAAATGTATTACACTTTAAATATTAGACATTTCCTTTAGCAAATGTTGTTAAGGGAAGAGTGGGAAGCAGAGGCTGATAGGATATTTTTGTGTAAAATATTGTGTAGTCCACTTCCTCTCATTACGCATATAAATGAGAAACAATCCCAGCAGTCTTAAAGAAGCGTGGGCTAAATAGTTATTATCTGGATGTAATAATTGCCGGACTCTCTCTCTCTCTCTCTCACTCTCACAAATCTGAGGGAGGGGGCAAATTGGTCCAAAATCTTCTGTTCCCTGTGTTTAAAGAGCACTGATATTGAACTCAATTGAATTAGCAGGCCTCTGGAATTAGCATGTGTTCTGCTAGCCGCTGATTAGCTAAAGTAATTGTTTTGCCAACAGTGGGTAATTGCAGGACACAAGTTAATGAAGTTAATGACATTCCAGTTCAGCTCTGAGATTCTGCATCTCATAATTCATGTTGACTATAACATTGACATGAAAATTACAATGTAAGAAATGACCAAACGTTTGAAAAAACCCTTAATATTTAGTTAATTCAGCTTATGGTTTGGACACAGTTGATCATAAAAAACACGATGGCCTCCATGCCTAGTGCCAACTGTCAGCCAGAGGGTTGTAATGCCCCACAGTAAGAACTGTGACTTTGTCAAACAGTCGCTCTGAGTTTCTCCGCCCTGTTAATTCTTCTTTAATGTTGATGTAATAGAAAACTGTGCAAAGAGCAAACAGTGTTGGGGGATCATTAATGATTTAAGCGCAATATTATTACATCATTAATGTGGAGAAATGACTGTAAAGACAGAACAGCTATTTCTGCTGTGATTATTAAGAGCTCGCCATCGTCTCATTCGTCAGGATAATGGGCTTGGCTAATTACACTTAATCCACATCTTACTCTGTATTAAAGAGGTTTGCTGGAGCTCTATGATAGTGTGTGTGTGTGTGTGTGTGTGTGTGTGTGTGTGTGTGAGACTGAGCCCTTGTGCTGATGTGTGGTGTAAAGTTAAGTGTGTAAATTACTTTGGTTGGAGCTGGAACGTGACTCAATATCAGAAAACCACAGTGTACTATTTTTGTGTCCAAAACAGAACATTTCAGTGCACCACAACTATCCCACAATGCCTTGCATTTTGTAGTGTGCATAGGATGTAACATAGCAGATGCTGAATACCCACAGTGCACTTTGTGTCAATGTGGTGCATTTTGGAATATTTTCAGGGACAGCTACAAAATGGTGGAACCCCAAAATAATGAATATTTTGGTGAATAGGACAGGGTTTTGAACATAACGTTAGATGCGACCCGATCGAGGATCAATCCAATAAACTCCAGACGCCAGCTGCTGTGCTGACACAACTAAGACGTTTAAGATTTTCTTATGCAATGTATACTGCAATGTTATTGTATTAATTTGGGTCCTGAGAGATGCACTATGCAGTGATCTAGATTTTCCAGTGTAGGGAACAGTGAGTAGGGCACACAGATTCAAACACAGCTAGACTGTGTTATTTACCGTTCCATGTTTTTTATTTGGATTTCTGACTCTAATCCCTAACCCTAAACATGCTTGGAGGAGAACACAAACAGCTAATTATGTCTCATAGCTTGTGGGCTACTGTCATGCTGAGTAATGCTGGGAGAAGCAGGGGCTTCCTACAGAGAGGGCGAGGCACTTATGCAAAGACAGATAACACACACACACACACACACACACACACACACACAGTGAAAATGAGGACACAGAATGAGAAAACATACACAGCGAGAGAGAGAGAAAGAGAGACAAAGGCGGTACATCCTGAAAGAGCAAGGTTTTCTTGGTCTTACGGATGGCTGTGGCATCGCTGTGGATCAGACTGGTGATTTCCTGCTGACTCCACTCAGGAGACTCTCTCACTCATCACTTTTGAAGCTTTTGCAGAATTTGTAAAGGATTATCTCAATATTGTCCCTTTAATCTGAGCGCTAACATGCTTGTTCATGACTTAATCTTCACCGCAGCACAAGCGTGTCAGACAGTGTTGGCATTTACTGGGAGGGGCCGCTTTAACTTGGGCTTTAATCTTCGCTCTGCGCTCTGATTCTGAACAGAGAGTTTCACAGTTTGGACAAGTGTGTGTTCCCTGACGTGGATTAAGCCTGGGTTTCTCCGCCTCGATGTGGAAGCCTTCAGAGAAAAAAATATAAACCTCCCAGCTGATCCAGAACCAGATTACAGCTTTGGGTTTGGGTTTTCTCTGTGTGTCGGAGAAGGAGAAACAGCTACAAAAGCTAAACATAGACTCTCTTAAAAAACAAAGGCTTCTCAGCGGCTCATGGCTTGGAGTTGGTCGGAAAAGGAATTTGGCTTTAGTTAGTGGTTCTTTTGGGAACTAGAGCCATTTAAAGGGTTCTCTTAACAGGTTCTCTCTATTTAAAGGAATAGTTTGGAATAAATTAGAAAAATGGTTTTCCATTTACAGCACATTTATTCAAAACCCAAAACATGCTTGGGGTCCAGATTTTGCTTTTTTATTTTAGAACTACCACTGTGAGGCTAACATTGCTAACAAACACTGGAAGTCAGTAGTCACCTGAATAGCTTTTGGAAATATACATACCCACAAACCTCTCTCAGTCTGCTTTAACCTCATTCAGGTCTGAATGGAGACAGAGCAGATGAGTCGATGTGTTTTAAGACACAGCCTGACTCAGTTTACACAGTAAAACCTTCTCTAGCTATTTTAGATTAACAAACATATAAAAGGTTTTTCCTTAACAAAATTTAGTATCATTTCACACAAGGTGTTTTATCTGCCTTACAGAAGGCTGAAGAGCACAAGAAAGCAGGTCATTATAGGGACAATAATGTAATTCCAGTTTGAGTATAAATGTGTAAATAACGTCGGTCTGTGAAGCTTTAATAAAACATTTTTTAAAAAACAAATGCCCAAGGTACAGCGGCATATTTTTAAGTAAAACTATGAAATTTTGGCATTTACAAAAGCTATTAGGGTGAAAATTCAATGCCAGTCCTTGTTAGCAAGGTTAGCCTCATAGCTAAATTGGCACAATTTGGACTCAACTGCATCTGGGGTCATTGGAAAATCTTTTACATTTGATTTTTAGCCAAACTTTTCCTTAAAATGTAGAAGAATATTTCTAAAGTGAAGTGAGGCATTGGAGAAATATTAAAAATAGCAGAGATCGAAAGGTTCTGCGGCGCTAATTTGATGGAAGAACTATTTTAGGTTCATTAAAGAACCTTTTACTGGAAGGCCCTTGCTTTTTAGTGAGGTGTGGGTGTGTGTGCGTATGTGTGTGTGTGAGTGAGTGAGTGAGAGAGAGAGAGAGAGAGAGAGAGAGAGAGAGAGAGAGAGAGAGAAGACTCTCAATAATAGTTCTACACCAATTAAGGCTCAGCTATTCTTAACTAAGACACTACAGAGCACAGAAAATCACCTTCTGCCACAGAGGCTTGGGCAGTCTTCACAGTTTCAAATTAGATTAACCCTTTAATGGGATTCCAACTGGGTATAGGAGTGCAACGGAAAAAAAAAAATATGGATCTAGTGATGTTCTTGTTGTTGTGTTTATTGTTGTTGCTTAATGTTCTATGTCTGTTTTCATCAACAGGAGGCAGAGTGGCACTGTGACGAGTTTACCAAAGGAGCCTGTTTTAGTCGAGGAAAATCAGAGGTGAATATCATCCACCCAGGCATCCACCCATACAGATGTGCGCCAGAATTACATGTATCTCCGAATTAGTAACTCTCAGTGGAAGTCCGTGTAAAAGCATTATCTTCCTTTAAAATATTGGAGCGTTTCTATTGGTCCGTTCATCAGGACATTTTCACGAAGTATGAAGGACAGCCATTTTATTCATATGATTAAACTGAATGATTAGTAAACTGAACACTCACAAACATGGAGATAGATGATAGACACCAATAATATACTGTTTGCTATGTGGTTAATGAAAATACTACTTTTATTTCTGCTCCGTTTTTTTATTTTTTTATTATAACATGCGGCCAGTCTCAGAGCCGTGTTTGTATTGCTGGTCAGTCGTCAGTCTTCTGGTCTCAGTGCAGGTTTGTGTGTGAGTGAGTGGACAACGTTCCTGAAGTTCGAGGCTGAACAAATCCCTCAGACACAGATTTAGAGCTGGACTTTGCCCTGGAGCCCTGTCTGACTGAGAGTACAGAGTAAAGATCAGCTCTATACACACACTCACACACACACACACACACACACACACACACACACACACACACACACACACACACACTAGCTCTCCATACACACTGGCAGACTGACACTCACTCCAGTTCTTCATATACTATGAGACACATACACAAACAAGCTCTAAATGCACACTGACTCACACACACCAGCTCACCACACACACTGATACACTCATGTCAGAACTCCATACACTCTGAGATACCCAGACACACACACCAGCTGCCCAGTGCTCCTCTGTACTGTACGCACACACACCTCATCTCTTCATAAACTGTGAGCCACACTGAGCAGTGTTATCTAGACTAAAGCAGGGGTTACAGCACATGATTTTCGCCCTGATTCTTGAATCTCTGTGTGGCTCTAGACTAGATTTAGGGTCAAGACCTTGGGTCAAAACATGCCAAACTCTTCTTGTCCTGTCCAAACTCTTCTTGACTCTGAGTGTGATTTAGTTGCTTTTAGGGGTCAGTAATTCAAGTCTGAATGAACCCTGGATGTAAACTTGATATGTGTTCACACCTGCAACGCACATCAACTGCTTCTCACTTTATGGTGGACTGGAAATGCAGCCTTGAAACCCTGCCACTCTTCAGCAAATATGTGGTGACCCCTAGTAGTTCAGTGGGTCTTCACAGAGATCTGTAAACGTCTGTCGGAAACCCAGAGATGCCCAGTGTTTTTATAATTTATTATGGTTTAAAATTCATGTAGCATTCCCCAGGCTTGAGCTGTGTCTGTGATCTCTGCCCCTCTGCTGACCCCAGGTCCCAGGCTCTGCTGTATTTTGGTCACTGGACTGTGGTTAAACTCGCCAGAATGGTCCAGCTGCTTTGTTTCAGAGCCCTGTAATGAGCAGAGATACACTCTCACCAACATATCATTGTCTTTCTGAATTACAAGCTTAGTCCCCTGCTCCACACGATTCCTAAACCCAGTGCTGCTTTCAATCTGTATCAACTGCTCTCTTCAGTGGCTGAGAATAGAACCAAAAAATTCCAGCTCTGATTCACAGTTTTACTGTAATTTTATAATAAAGGGGAATTCCACTCTGTTTTTAGTGTAATTCAGTTCCTGTGATGTAAACAAAGTCAGAGAACTTCTTTGTAGATGATTCTGCTGCGTGTGGATGGTTTCAGACTGGGGATGATTTTTGTTTTGAGAAACAAAAACATTTTTCAGAGCCACAGCAGTGTTCTCCCCCTGTGTAAACAGCCCTGTTCAGAACGCCCTGTTCCTTTAAATGATAATGAGCCGTTCACCCCGACCCTGAGCGCACAGCAGTGAGGAGCGAGGAGCCGTTTTAGCCGTTTTCGCTTGGTTCTCTTTCTTCTCGTTCATTGTGTCTGTTTTGCTGCGTTTAACCTCGTCTTTGTGCTCTCATATAAATGCCGCACCAGCGCTGTGATTGGACAGACTCAGATGAGAGGGCGGGCAATTCTAAATTTTTTAGGCAGCTCACAGAAAAACTAACAGGGTGTTCCTGTTTCACAGTGTGTGGGTTGGTGGACATTAACCACCAGATCATATTTGCACTGAAAAATTATGTATTATTTCCCTACATTCACGATTGCTAACAGTGAAATCTGTAAATCGTCTAAACCAAAACTCACACATATTTTTGGATTCAATATTATCCCCAAGAGTTGAACAAACCAATCACATGCTTCTGCAGCTCTTTTTCCTGATGGAGCTCAAAACAAATGCAGCGCCCAATAAATTCATCACTTGTAAATAAAATTACAATTGTGATTTTTAATATGACACAACATTCACCATAAAATGACTAAAGTTATAAAATTAAAAATAACAATTATACTTTACACAAAAGTGCTTTTTAACTTATTTGTAACTCCTGATATATAAATAAGTGACTGTATGCTGTAGGTGTAATTGACAGTAATAACTCCATTTGATCTGTGAAATCTGTATCAGGGCTGAGTCTGTTCACACTGTGTGTAATATGACACCATGATGTATGTTTGCAAAGGCATAAAATGTGAATTTTGCGAGTAATTGTCCTCTTTAAATTTTAAATCGGACATCTGCTTTCCTCGGGGGCACGGCTCGAATTGGAGCAGGAGTTTGATTTGAGTAAATGGACTTCAGTCAGCTCTATTTGTTTGTAATGTACACAGTACACAGCGGCTGTATTACTTCACAAAGTGCTGCAATTTGTCAGTTTCCTCTCAGTTTTAGCATAAACATGAGGCGACAGGGACATTAAATCTGCGCTTATTTACACACAGAGCGGAGATCTGCCCCCCAGGCCGAATGACATTAGCAGAAACACAAAGAGGAATGTGTTTGGGAGGGGGCTGAGTGGAGAAGAATGATCGGTTTTATGAGTTAACAGACGTGGTGATGAGCAGATAAAGCAGACGCCTCTGGCTCCAGTGCAGGGGGGAAAAAATACTCTAAATCAACATCCTGAGAGAGAGGGCCGAGAGAGATTTAAAGCCTCTTAAACTCTCTATACGCTCGGAGAAAAGATAGAGGGGCCCCAGTAGGCAGAGTCCTTCAGGTGCTGGAATAGGGGCAGATATATTTTCAGCACTAACACAATGTAAATGCAGTGTTGCTGATGTTAATGCTGTACTTCTGGGCATAAATTTCATGTCCAAATAATTTTTTTAAATCCTCTGATAATTAAGAAATGTATATATACCATAAAATAATTTTAAATGTGACTTAAGTCAGTTTTAACCCCAAAGAGTGGCATACAGATTTAATGAATGTGATTATTTACTATTTTTTCATTATAGCAAGAGCATTTCGAAAGAGATGATGAATCTAATTGTTTGATAATGCTTGAATGAAAAGGTTTATGCTCCATAGAATGGGTGCCCCCTGTTAGACCTCATGGACAGGTCTGTGGAGCAGAGAGACTGTGTTTCTCTGGAGTGATAGAGCACCATCCAACACTCACTAATGTCACTAATGAGCCTGAATACCTTCAGACCCTCACAGCAGAGTACCAGCACCTATTGTAGAGCCTTCCCTGAGGAGTAGAGAGTAGAGACTGGCCCTGCAGCACAGAGGAAGACTCCTGATTAACGCCCTTCGTTTTAGAAGAATTATTAGCCATAGTTCACAAATGAATATTTATTGGCATTAAATACATAAATCCACACGAGCAAGTCTCTGCTGAGGACGTGTTGACTGTTTGCAAAAATATAATCTCTTGTTTGCTGTTTGTTCCCGTGTCTAGATTTTCCCCCTGAACCATGCGGTTTACCGTTGTGTCTCCGTTGTTTTTTTCCACAGGAGGAATGTCAGAATTATATCCGTGTTCTGCTGGTGAACGGAGACCGACTCTTCACCTGTGGAACAAACGCCTTCACTCCCATCTGTACCAACCGCACGGTACACACACACACACACACACACATTCATATGGATGTTAGAATTACATTATTCTATGAAAAACCAAAGATTTATAAAATAGTTTTGTTTAAATGTGCACTGTGACCAGGACCACTAAAGAAAAACACATTTTAAGTTGAAAATCATGGCATTTTGCTTTTAAAAATATGGTTTAATAAATATGTAAATAAAGCCACTGAATCGATGAAATACACCATCTTATTTTAATCTTCATGAAACAATCCAGGAATATTTTATTAAAGACACAGTACGCAGCTGTAACTGAAAGAGCCAGGTACTCAGAATGTAGACTCTATAAACCATGTAAATGTCTCTGCATCCCAACGTAGAGAAGGGAATCATGGGTAAGCACAGCACGCAGCAACTCACAGATGAGCTGAGGTGCACACGTCCAGAATCTCAACTACGCATCGTACGGATGCGTAGAGCTGTGGAGCTGTGGGCCAAGTGAACGCTGACTGGTGACAAAGCGACGCTCACGTGAATCAAACAAAACCACCCAGACGAGCTTAAAAAAACATAAAGGAGCAGGTTAAGGACGTGGGGTCAGAGGTGCAGTGTGACATCACCGCAGGGGGTCCTCAGCTAAAGTCTATAAACTTCATCTTTATTTCTCCACTGATCTCATTTTTATATTAAACTAAATGTTTGCGTTTGTGGGGAAACTCAGTTCTCTAGTTTGTTTATGTTCAGAAGCTTGTTTTAAAGTGGAACAGTGTGTTTGAGGGCTGTTGTTTGTATGTAGCTGGAGTTTAATTTTTATTCACTCTTTGAATAACCACAGAAACTCGTTTGTAACTCAAGCTGTTTAGTGTTTAGTTGCAGTTTCACTCTGTTTACTTTCATGCAGTTAGCAATTTCCTGAATTTAGAGTCAGTTCCACCTTAAGTAATGTTTCTGAAACAGTAAAATAAGTCAGTGTTACCCCCTATGGAGCAGGAATAGAGTGCTATCTCGGTTCATGCTTTTCAACGTTTGAAGTCTCTTAGTTGTCGAAAAAACCTCCAGATGCCGAGAGCGGGAGAGCGAGAGAGAGAGAGAGAGAGAGAGAGAGAGAGAGAGAGAGAGAGAGAGAGAGAGAGAGAGATAGCCTAGCATACCGGACCAAGACACTTTGTTTTTTTTACCCATTTACAGACACTGGGGCTTAGTAAATAGCAGTTTGCTTTCCAGTGCAAACCAACTCAACATCAAGAAAGAGTGAGGAACATCCTATACTATAAATTATCAGTTATAATCAAGTTTCATTTTTAAAAATGCTGTTTCATTCTCACCTTCAGACACTTCTGACACATTTTATACCTGCCATCAGCGCGTGTTCTCGAGGCTTACATTTCTCTGCCTTTGTGAATTATGTGAATTTTATTTTTATATTTTTACCTCTTATGGCCCGTGCTCTGTAGAGTGCCTGTGTAGATTTAACACAGTTGTCATGTGCGCATGCTTTGTGCCATTGTGTGTTAGACACGGCTCACTGCAGTGATCAGAAATAATGGTTTGGTCCTGGTTTATGGAGGTCTGGTATTGTTTCTGCCTCTCAGTGTTTTCTCTCAGAGGCGAGAGAGAGTTTTACTGGGCTTAAAATAACAGGATGAGCCCTTAATCCATTCTCCAGCACAGGGTAATGATGGTGACAGTGCTGCTTAATTTACGATGACAGTCGCCTCCTCGTAGTTGTTTTTTTTTTCTTTTTTTTTTTTTTGGCTCACTGTCGTCAACAAATGACACACACTGCTGTTGTGTAAATGCGTCTAAAACTAAAGCCTAAATATGAGGATTTGGCACAAGCACCAGAACACACTTAAAATAGAAAATAGCTAGTTATCCGTCTGACTTAACATTGTGTGTTAGAGAGTAACTCCACCCTGAGACCATTTTAATCATTAACAGCAGAGTTGTGTCACTCAGTAAAAATAAAATACACCTTAAAAGTGAAAAGGTTTCCAAACTGTACCTCTGCAGTGCCCCCTTAGGTTCAAATTTGCTATAGACATGTACCAAAGTAAATAGCTACATCACAATATGCAAATGATTAAGCCAGGGTTGCAGCCCACTGGTGAGGCGCTTTCCATGCTGAGCTCATACTGTAAGATAGCGCCCCCTAGCACTATTTCTGGACTCCTCACGCAGTGGGCGTTTCTCTGTCATTATGGGAACAAAACAAACAATACAGCAGAGTCCCACCCCCTTCTACAATGACCCCTCCCACTTCAGAGCCTTTTTCAAAGTTCAGCTAGAGTGAGGTTTAGCTATGCTATTAGCGTATTGACCTTTCAGAGCAAATCTAGGTAGTAATTTTACCTTATAATCACAGATTAAAACTCATTTTGATCCTCCGCTGAGCTGTAATAGGGAGAATAGAGCCTCTGATGTGGCTTCTCCAGGCTCAGCACTGCGGAAACTGGACTATGTAACTTTGGGAGGATGGTAGAATGTACCCAGCACAGGTGTCTGTTGGCTAACGTAACAGAATCAGGCAGCTAGTGTTCTCCTCCAAAAGTGTTGAGCGCCGTTGTCAATTTATGAACAAAACACAGTTTTTGAAAATAGTGACCTCTTGGTTGGCCATATCCAGGGTCCTTCATGATGTTTATACCCTGTGCTTATTTTGTATTTAATTAAAGTAAGTTTATGTAATATTTACAGGAGAAAGAATACGTTTACTCAACTTTTGATGGAAGTTAATGAAACCAGAATTTTTTCTTTGTGAATTGTTTTGAGCGCTAAGCAAAGAGTGATGGGAGCTTTTTTGCAATTGCTTGATACTGATGATAAATATTTTTAGACGCCTTCCTATCGTAATAGATTATAGTGCCCTTACAGCCCACTCCACGTCCCCCAGAACACAATGTGTCGCCCAGCACTAGTTGATGAGCTGATAATGGTGTCAGCTGTGGTTTTTTAAGCTGACACTCAGATTTTAACTCAAAGCTGGACCCCACAGGCGTAAAAGTCTCCCAAGACTCTCTCCAGCAGGGTCAGCCTCGGCCCGAGCATCAGTCTTGGACAGACGTGTGGCTCTTAAAGCCAGCGTCAGTAATAAACTCCTGTGTGTCCCTAAGATCTGAGCGGTAAATCTGAATCTTTAAACAAGTGTCTCAGTGTGGTGTGGACACAGCTGCCCCGGCCTTTCAGACCAACCTCTTATTATGCGTTATACGTATGCAGCTCTGTCCGTGAAGGCTGTTTTCCGAAGGTGCTCTGTCAATGAGGGCTTTCATCTTCCACCACACGCAGGAGCCAGCCGCCACCTCCTTTGGCCAAACATGCAAATTGAGCCGGGCCTTTCGCAGCCAGCTAAAGTGGCTTTACGTCCTGAAGGAAGCTGAAAGGCTTCCAGCTGTTCACTCAAGTCCCTCTCTCCGCCAGCGCCCGGATAATCCCTCCTTTACACCCATTACACAGGCCAAGTGTTGAGGCCCTCAGCTGCTTGTAAGATAATGTGCTCAAGTGAAAAGGACACAGGATCTGAGCTTTCCCTGAGGACAGATCCACAGGGACGAGTCCGGCTCCGTTTCCTAGCCGGAGATGCTCTGGCCAGGAAAGTAACATTATTTAACAGCATTAATGGGGAGTTTGTTCCTCTTTGCTGCCGTAAAGTCTTCAGAGAACGCTTTAGACTAAATGTTGAGGCATTTCTGTGAGGATCTGATGGCATTCAGCCAAGAGACCATTAGTGGAGCCAAGGGAGACATCACGCCGACCTTCTCTCTAAGGTATTGCACGGTGCTGCATCAATCCACAGAGCACATCTGCCATGAACAGTTTTGTTATTTGTCCAAAATGAAGTCTCTACCAGCATTCAGCCTCTTTCTCTGAGTCTGTCCAATCACAGCGCTGAACCTGTGTTTATGTGAGAGCGCAAAGACAAGGTTAAATGCAGCAAAACCTATCCAAAGTGTGCGGAGAAATAAGAGCACTGAGTAAAAACAGAGAAAACAAGAGTGGAGAAGAAAGAGAACAGAGCGAAAACGGCTAAAAACCAGAGCTTCTGCTCCTCGCTCCTCACTGCTGTGCACTCGGGGTCGGGGTGAACAGCGAGCGGCTCATTATCATTTAAAGGAACAGGTGCTGAAAGTGGGCGTTCTGAACAGGGCAGTTTACACAGGGGGAGAACACCGCTCTGGGGGTTGTGGGGTTTTGACCAAAGCAGGTCACAGACATTTTATTAAGAAACAGAACTGTGTTCCACTGTGGAGAAAAGGGAAATATGTCACAATTTTATGTATTTTTTAAGCACTCCTTGCTCACTTGTGGCTCAACAGAGAAACTGTGTGTGCTCAATCCCAAAAAGACGATATTACTAACACAGAGTCTCTCTGTTTGTGACGTTGTGACGGTTCGTTGAGCTGCTAGTGAGTAATGAAGACTTGCAGAGGTGTGGTGAAATCCCCCAGCTGCAAAAACAATATACATCTCTCCACAAAAGCCACAAATCCTGCTGTCCCAAAATGAAATGAACGGCACAACTACAACTACATCTGTCTTTATATGAAATACAGTCTTGAATGTGGGACATTTTGCAAAAACAAGGAAAACTGAAAATTTCAGACCCTTGTGACAGGCAGGTGGTACAATGGCCCCAGTGTCACATTTATTGTTGAATCAGAAAGCCATTAGCCTGATTTTTTTAGCTTGTCACAGGAAAGAGGGGCTTATAAAACGTGCTCTGGCACTCAGACAGGTTCCGTTACCGTGTGGGTTTTAATAGAAATTCTTTCTCGAGTCAGACACGGTGACTCTTAAATTATTCTGACAATTTTAGCTTGTTTTTCCCGTAGTTTCATGCAGCTGAATATTTCGCCTGGCGAGCTCACTGTCAGCCTGCCACTTCTGACTAGTGCAGTTTTATATTTTTAAACACAGAGACCTAGGCCCTGATCTTGTGACGAAAGCTGCTCTGTTTTTCAGTTCCAGTGAAATTATTTTGAACCTAGTCAACGTCTGATATTTCTCACCCGCTTTAAGAAGAGTATCAACACTTGTTCCATGAAATAATGCTGATAAATTAGCTTTAGAAGGAAAAATCTGCCAAAGGAATAAAACACTTTCAGTCGTTAAAATCACTTAAATGTAAAACAGTCCAGAATTATACATATAACCAACTCAGAAGGAGAAATATTGTATATATTGAGGTATATATAGGTGTAGGATGTTTTCACTTGATAAAAGAACATTTTTACTGTTTAGCTTCAGCTCTCACAACGGAATGAAATGGAAAAACAACAGGAGCAGAGCCTATCTATGTCTCTTTGAAAATAAGATTAATAAGAATATTAATGGAATATTAATGTGATGTATCGCCCCTGTTCTCCACAGTGGAGCACAGTTCTGGGTCTTAATGAACTCTCTGTGACCTGTTTCGGTCGGAACCCAATCTCCTCCTGTCTAAACAACACTGTTCAGAACGCCCGCCCGCAGCGCCTGTTCCTTTAAATGATAATGAGCCACTTCCTGTTCACCCCGACCCTGAGCGCACAGCAGTGAGTAGCAGAAGCTCTGGTTTTTAGCTGTTTTCTCTCAGTTCTCTTTCTTCTCCATTATTGTTTTCCATGATTGGACAGACTCAGACGAGGAGGCGGGGTGATTCTAAAGTCTCAGAACATCTCGTTTTATCCCATATTTCTGACTTAGGCAGTGCACAGAGAACTGACTGGGTGGTCTTGTTTCACAGTGTGTAGGTCGGTGGGCTCCAGATGCTCACATTAATGTGAAAATGCACTGAACATGGGATTTTTTCATAGTATATCCTCTTTAAAATATCATCTTATTTTGTTTTGTAGTACCCTGTGCTGGGTTGTGTCTCACTAAGAGCAGCGATGAGCATCTGGAGCCCTCTCTCTGAACTGTGGGGAGAGCATTAAAAACACATTCAGGGCAGAAAGTAGACCCGGAGCTCATGGGGTTTTGGCTGTGTTAGCATGTCCCCTGAGTTTAATGTGTTTAAAAGTCAGCTCCCCTCTAGTTCTCGCTCTTTTCCCCTCGGCTTGGGACACGTCTCGCTCCGGTATGAATCACTGCCGTGCCACACATGAGCACAAAGACGTGTGTGTGGGGAGCGATTAGTGTCTCGCTACCTCACACACAGCTCACCGAGTAATGAGATAAAAATGGGGACGCTTCTGAAATTAGCCAAGGCCTCTTCCGCTGCGGCATGCGTCTCTTTGGAAAAACATGGGCGCCTGATTTTGTGTGGCCTTGAGCCTGGTGTTCCACAGCACATTACTCTGTATATGTTCTCCCTGTCTGAGTAAAACCTTGTATCTCCGTTTAAGGAGCACCTGATACTGGCATAGTTTGTATATTCTTCATAGAAAAGCATTAAACATAGTTGGACTCTCCAGAGAACTCAGTTCCAATGCTCTACAGCTCAGACCTGGGAGCTGTATCCCCTCTAACACATCTAATGCTCACTCTCTCTCTTTCTCTCTTTCTCTTTCTGTCTCTCAGTTGTCTAATCTAACAGAGATTCATGATCAGATCAGTGGGATGGCGAGATGTCCGTATAATCCGCTGCATAACTCCACGGCCCTCATCACATCCAGCGGAGAACTGTACGCCGCCACAGCCATGGACTTCTCCGGCCGAGACCCCGCCATTTACCGCAGCCTTGGGGGACTCCCACCACTCCGTACAGCACAGTACAACTCCAAATGGCTCAACGGTACGAGGGTGGGCTTGGGGTGGATATGGATTTTTTTTAAAAACACTAAAGTCAATGATAGAAACAAATGGGGGTTTATGAACATTGCTGCCGCAGAGAGATCACCTGAGCAGAACATGGATAAATGATGTAGCTCTCCTCCTAGGAAAGTTTGGGTGGTGCTGGGTGTGATGTTGTTGGGTCAAACAAGAGGGCGCTGTCCCTGTGGTCTGTGTGGATCCCAATGCCTGGGTGCAGTGACAGGGACACTGTACTGAATAAACAGCGCCGTTTACAGATGGCACGTAAAAGTCTCTTATGGCTGAAAAACAAGAATGCAGTCTAGTCTGGCCCACATTACTGCACTGCTATTTCTTTCTATTTGAGTCATGTACTGTACTGTCATTTATTAGCACACACTACAGTATCAAATCTGATCTGGTGTATGATCACTATTTCAATGATTTGTGTAAAAAAAAACACAAAAAAGCTTTAAGTTCACAACTGTAAACTGTATTTTTTTTTCTGAACTACACGTTGTTTGTGTTATCCCCAGTAATGACTAACCAATGTTTAATCCCGATTTACGCGACTGACTACATTGTTTAGTAGAGGAGATTACTGTGTACGGCACAGTGCCTCATGCAGCACATTTACCACGTTTGACGGAAACGAAAAGAAAGTGGCGGTTGTCTTGTGTGCCTCGTGCTCCAGCTCTGAGTTTGATTCGATGAACTGTGGAACGATCTAGGAGAGTGCGTCTTTGTGCGTGGGCTCTCATGTATGGAGTAACCACTTGGCTGAGGGGGCCTTGGACCAGTTTGGGCTACGCCACTCCGAGTCGACATTAGCTCATTGTTGAGCAGGCTGTTTACTTTTACACAAAGATTGTTTACGAGTCTGAAATCTCAAGTCCAAGTTGCGAGTCATTTGAAGGCGAGTCTGAAGTCACTGTTTGAGAGACTTATGTGCGACTCGAGTTCCAATCTCTGGGGGACTAGAGCTAATCGGCTGCTGGAGCATCATCCAGGTGGAGGCTGCACATTGGTGGAGGTAGAAGAGATTGTCAAATGTCCCAAAGAGTTTAAGAAATAAGCATTTTGGGGCTCTAGAAAAGCTCTGCAACAGTAAAACTATCATTCATTTATTCATTCATCACATCCAGCACTTTTCCTGAGACAGTCACTGGATCCTTTGAATTCCTAACATGGAAAATGAAGAAAGGTTCTTCTTCCTCCTGTAGACAATGATTTCTCATAAATTCAGGTGGAGGTCCATTTAGAAAATCTCCCAAGTGTGTCATCTGAGCAGATCTGTTCAAATGTTGCATACAACTGTCCGTCAGCCACAAAGTAAAGTTAAAAGTTGAGCGTGATTTGCTTGACCTTAAAATCCCCAGCCTCCCGCCGCAAATGCCTCCTTTTCATTCAATTATTCTGTCGTTTTCTGTGAAGGTCATGACAGTGACATTTGCTTTCGTCTCACAAAGCAAATTGGCCTCCTCACATCAAATGACTCTCTCTCGCCACATCAGACCCTCGCGTCCAAACGGAAGAGTGCGGCTCTGCGAAGAGGAAGAAACAGAGAGGTCTCCCACTATCTTGTCAGTGTGGAACTTTATCTGATTCCCATTAAAAGATAATTGGAAAAATAAATTAAAGTCAAAACACGCAGCGTCCGCCGCTGCCTTCAGAGAAGGTTTAATAAATGTAACTTTTATGGCAAATTGATTTTTTTTCTGTCCTTCCACTTTTGCTGTCCATTGGTCAAACTAAACAGGAGCCCGTCCACTTTAAAAAGAAGTGTAAATCATTGTTGACAAAACCAGCGTATTTGGGTCCAGAGCGATTGTACCTGATTAATTTTTAAAAAATGCCTGTAATCACAGAAGAAGTGGAGTGAGATAATTAGATGAGCGCGTTTGTTCGGCCCATTTCTCATCTTAACCTTTACATTTACTCCTGATGAATGACCTCGTCCATTACTGCAGGGAGAGATTAATAACATCGTCAGTCCCTTAGTAATACAAAGTTTACTGCGCCATCTACAAGGGATGTCCCGATTCGCTCTGGAACATCTGCACTGAGACGATTCGGTCTGCTTTTAATTCACACATCACTGTCTGATTCAGTCTTACTTAAGTTCCTTAACTCACAGAACTCTCCATACGACAGAGACCAGTGTAATATTCCATCCCGACCACAGTTAAGTACAAGTTATTCCTCTTTAATGATAGTTTTGTGGAGATTTAATTGGATAATCCACTCCTGTAAATGTCAAAGAGAAAATAAAAAAGAGTTTCCAAAGATGAAGATAAAAAAAGGACTCTAATAACTTTGCAGGACAAGATATTTTTCTCAAATAAACAACGCTGAAAGATTTGCTCTATTCCACTGTGAGAATAGCTCAGCGCCGTGGGTCTGAAAGGATGTGGAGCCCTGAGGAAGCCCTGCCATATTTATTCATTCATTCATTGTCTGCAAGCACTGATCCAGTTCAGGGTCCCGGCAGGTCTGGAGCCTACCCGGAAGCACTAGGCACAAGGCAGGAACACACCCTGGAGGGGGTGCCAGTCCTTCACAGGGCACTGCCCTATTTAGTGATTATTTTAGCAAATCATTTCTGCTATATTAGCCTTCAGGATATTTTTGTAAATACAGACTCCAGACTACCTTTAATTTCCCCTCTTCTTTCCCTCTCTCTGTCCAATTCAGAGCCAAACTTTGTGTCCTCCTACGACATCGGGAACTTCACCTATTTCTTCTTCCGGGAGAACGCGGTGGAGCACGATTGCGGCCGGACGGTGTTCTCTCGCGCTGCGCGAGTGTGTAAGAACGACATCGGTGGCCGTTTCCTCTTGGAAGACACCTGGACCACCTTCATGAAGGCCAGACTGAACTGCTCTCGACCCGGAGAAATCCCCTTCACCTACAACGAGCTGCAGGGAACCTTCTTCCTCCCGGAGCTGGAGCTGCTCTACGGCATCTTCACCACCAACGTGTGAGTACAGCCTGCTTCTGTCTGAGCACCTGGAAAAGTGTGGCATGATTAAATACAAATTATAAAGCACCCTTAAACATCACTCCCTGTCTGAAGAGCACTTTAAACAGCTAATCCACTGAAAATGATACGTACAGTTTATTAATCCTATGTGAAATCACAGCATTGGCCACAAAACAGGTCAAGCACATACGAAACGTTTTGTTTCTTTTACATATAGCACCCTGCAAAAGTCTTAGGCACCGTAAGTAATTATTCCCTAAAAATGTAGTAGCTGTGTTGTGAGCGAGTGAAGAACAAGTGTGTTTCCAGATGTGCTCCTTCATGGAATGGGTTTGTTAAAACAACAGCACACTTGATTTAACATAATGAAGTTTTTGGGACTGGATGATAACCTCAAATAATACTGGAATGTCATGAGGAGAGATGAGGAAAGAGTTAAACCAACACATTCACACACACACAGTATCACATTCACCGGAATAATGGGGTTTATTCTAATATCAGGGGTTTTGGTTTTTTTTTTTGTTTGTTTGTTTTTTGAGCAGTTTAGATAAACAGCTTTTTAAATCTCATATTCTCAGGGTCCTGAAACTTTGCCTCACAAAAAATTGTGAGGAACAATGAGATATAAACTTGCTGCAGTTGTAGGTTTGTTGTTTAATAATCAGAAATGAAAATAAACACAAGGAACAAACTCAATAATTCAATAAACTAAACAGAACACTAAACCAAGGCAAAAGGGAAAACCAGCATGAACGAATGTCCGTAAGAAAAAAAAAATGCACAAAACTACAAACACAGAGGAGCACAATCAATAACGCCCAAAGGAGACTGAGAAACAAAGGCTTAAATACATCAGCAGCAAAGACATGAGCACAAGGCTAAACAAATACAGAGAGAAGACTTAAAAAATAGAGCAGGAAAAGTGGAAGAGGTGCCAGTTCTGTGAAAAATCATCTAAACCAAAGGTGTTTTACAACAAACCTTAAATCAAGAAAGAGGGGAGAAAGAAAAGAACATGAACATTATCCCAAAGCAAACCGGCGATTCTGTGAAGCATGGTGGAGGTAGTGCTGTGATTATTCTGCACTCTAGTCTTGTCTAAGAGCCAGGACCCTGAGCTCCTGTAAACCTCTGTAGATCAGTGTGAGACCTCGTATTACACCATATTGCTTCCATTTGCACCTGAATGTGTTTTAGAAATTGCCTAAACTAGAACATCGTTTCACTCTGAAGAAAATAGGTGCATTTCTGTTCTGGCTCATGTTTACATTTCCACCCTCTCTCACTCTCTGGCTTTTACTTCTGCTGAAAATGTAGCTTTTGTGTGACAGACAGCAGCAGACAGCCTCATTTTTCACGTTATAGCCTCCGACGTCTGGATAATTGACAGCATGAGAGTGAGCTCTAGAAGTGTGTGTATGTGTGTGTATGTGTGTGTGTGTGTGTGTGGACTTGATCGAGTCTATTTTTCCCCCTTAGAAACAGCATCGCTGCCTCAGCAGTGTGTGCCTTCAACCTGAGTGCCATCACCCAGGTGTTCAGCGGTCCTTTCAGGTACCAGGAGAACTCCCGCTCCGCCTGGCTGCCCTACCCCAACCCCAACCCAGACTTCCAGGTGAGAGTCAGCACACACACACACACACATATACACACACACACACACACTTGCTGCAGGGAGACTCCACATTCTCTCTGAGAACAAGATTTAATTTAAAGGATTTCAAATCAGCCCCTCGTCCTCTGATGGAGTCAACTGAGGACTCCTTCAACTTCCACTGAACAACTATGGAGTTTAAAAATGTTAAACCTAAAGATATGCCACAGAATAATTGTTTAACCCAATGTTACATTTTGAGTTTTACTAGTTTGAAAGCTCTAAAATGACCTTTGTGTTGCTGCTCTGAGCTCTGAGGGCGGGTCAAATCTCAGAATGATTGACTGTGGCCTCAACATGGCAGTGTAAACAAAGCAGCATCAGTATGGAAGCAACAGCACTAGTGAGCACTAGTGTTAGCCTGGATTGTGATGCCCCTGCAGTGGATGAGAGCTGAGAAACTGCCAGCAACAAAACTATAGTCTGTAACACACACACACACACTGTGCCCATATATTACAGTCCCCGCCCACTAAAAATCTTTCAGAAAACTATGGATAAAATAATTTAACAAATCTTTTATTAAACAAAAAATCTTCATAATTCTCTCTACGCCACTTTAGAGCTCAGTCACCAAAACACACACACACACACACACACATACGGACACTTTTGAGTCTCCAATCCACCTACCAACGTGTGTTTTTTGAAACACACGCAGACACAGGGAGAACACACCACACTCCTCACAGACAGTCACCCAGAGGAAACCCACGCAGACACAGGGAGAACACACCACACTCCTCACAGACAGTCACCCGGAGGAAACCCACGCAGACACAGGGAGAACACACCACACTCCTCACAGACAGTCACCCGGAGGAAACCCACGCAGACACAGGGAGAACACACCACACTCCTCAAAGACAGTCACCTGGAGGAAACCCACGCAGACACAGGGAGAACACACCACACTTCTCACAGACAGTCACCCGGAGAAAACCCACGCAGACACAGGGAGAACACACCACACTCCTCACAGACAGTCACCCGGAGGAAACCCACGCAGACACAGGGAGAACACACCACACTCCTCACAGACAGTCACCCGGAGGAAATCCACGCAGACACAGGGAGAACACACCACACTCCTCACAGACAGTCACCCGGAGGAAACCCACACAGACACAGGGAGAACACACCACACTCCTCATAGACAGTCACCCGGAGCGGTACTCGAACCCACTACCTCCAGGTCCCTGGAGCTGTGTGACTGTGACACTACCTGCTGCACCACCATGCTGCCCCAGAATCATACTCATATATATATAAAAATACACTAAACATGTTTGAGGGTTTTTTATTTGAATGTACATCAGCTATAAGTTTTCTGCCAAAGAATCAGGGTAAATTTAGCAGGTGAACAGATTCCGTTGAATCAAAGACTGATCCATTTTCCTAAAGCATGAAACAGAAAATTGAAACATCTGTGTTTATTATTCAGTCTAATACAGTCATGTTCTTTCCTCATGGGGGTAAGATGAACCTGATTCCGATTCCTCTGATTTTCAGGAGTAAGAAAAGGAAATCTGAAAAATCCAGCATTTCACAAACTGTTTCACTGTGTCTCACTTCATCTGTTTATCTTTGCCCACTCCATTACCGTTCCTCCAGCCGCTTTTACCGCTCCAGGTTCCCGTCTGATTATTCTCAGGGAAGGGGAATGTGCAAGGTGAATTTTTATTTCTCCAACTGCTGTCCAATTACCCAGAGCACACAAACAAACCGCAGCTGTGTGAAGCGCTAAGTGAACGGCGTGGAGGGGAGAGCTCAAGTGTGATCCCACGCATCATTGTTTTTGAGCCTCTCAGTGTCATGCTCATTAATTTGACTTCATTTCTACGGCTGCTGAGTCGCACACAGATTTATTAATAAAGCTCCCACCTTATAAAACTACGGCAGGAAATTTACAGCAAAGAGGGGCTAATAAAAGAGGCCATATCCGCGTCCTGCTGAGTGTTTTCCATGGCTAATAATTTAACTGCGATTTTCCCTCTTAATTTTAATGCGCTCTTCAGAAAGTGAAAGTTCGCAGAGGGATGCTGGCTGGAAATGATGAAGTGTGTGTTTATATATGGGAATGTGTGTCAGGAAGCAGCTTAAGCGATAGCAAGACTGCTAATCCTGATCCTTTTAATGGGCCCTAATTCGGTGTGAGCCCCGTGTCCAGCTGAGGACACTCCAGACCCTTTTCAGGCAGCGGTTGGTTTTTTTTTTTTTTTTTTTGTTAAAAACTGTCTGCACAGCATGGTTTTAATTTTTACTCAGGATCAGCTGAATCTGAGCCCAGTCTGGCCTTATTGAAGCCGGTGGCTGTTCCACTCGATAATGGAGCTGCTGCGGCCTACGAAAAGAAACGAAAAAAGCCCTTCTCCTCGTGGGGGATTTCTCTGAGCTGTTTTTTTTCCTTTTTAATTTTTTTTTTTTTTTTTTTTTTTTTTTGGAGGAACTGCACAGGCCCCACTTTATCTCCGCTTCCATGACATCTTCATCAAGCATTTGTCAACGTAGGGGAGCAAAGATTTACGAGCTTCGGATTTATTGCTTCCCGCGTGGATGTAAAAACTAGTAGCTGTACATTCCAACCATGAAACACCAACACGGACCCCTGCTCCGGCGAAATTATTCCGCACTGATCCCCCGCTGATTGATGCTGATTACATTGAGCCCGGGACCTGAACGAGAGAAGTTTAACACATCCGCACTGAACGGAGGAGGGATTTTTCCCCCCTTCAGAATACTTCATCAGGGCAACCTTGCTGTCCACAGACAAACATGTTCTTAAAGGAATAGTCCCCCCCTCATCCACATTAGAGTTGATCAGACAAGGCGTATTTGGTGTCTTTAGATATGCACTGGAGCTGCAAGGATAATGGGAGCTAACAGCCAATAAATGTAATATCATTCATGCAAACTTCATGCCACAATCCTCTGTAAAAGACTCTCTGTATTTCATTTGTATGTTGTCTATGTACAATCTGCATAGTGTAGTGTTTGTATCACCTAATGCAGACCTTGGTCCAGACCTGGAGGTGAGGGTTCTGTCAGAATCTGTGATATATTTGTGATACATTTATGAGAATGAAAAATAAAGTTCAAGAAATGTTATCTATTTTGGATAGTCGTGGCACCAGATGCACAGCTAATGCAGTTAGCGGTACTAGCTTCTTTCAACTGAGCCAAACAAACTGATCAAACTCCGGGCGGTCAGTTCACTAGAGAGAGCGGGAGGGACTGGGTGGGACCCTGTCCTCGGGTCAGTGTCTGTGAGGAGTGTTCTCCCTGTGTCTGCGTGGGTTTCCTCCGGGTGACTGTCTGTGAGGAGTGTGGTGTGTTCTCCCTGTGTCTGTGTGAGTTTCCTCCGGGTGACTGTCTGTGAGGAGTGTGGTGTGTTCTCCCTGTGTCTGCGTGGGTTTCCCTCCGGGTGACTGTCTGTGAGGAGTGTGGTGTGTTCTCCCTGTGTCTGCGTGAGTTTCCTCCGGGTGACCGTCTGTGAGGAGTGTGGTGTGTTCTCCCTGTGTCTGCGTGGGTATCCTCCGGGTGACTGTCTGTGAGCAGTGTGGTGTGTTCTCCCAGTGTCTGTGTGAGTTTCCTCCGGGTGACCGTCTGTGAGGAGTGTGGTGTGTTCTCCCTGTGTCTGCGTGGGTTTCCTCCAGGTGACTGTCTGTGAGGAGTGTGGTGTGTTCTCCCTGTGTCTGCGTGGGTTTCCTCCAGGTGACTGTCTGTGAGGAGTGTGGTGTGTTCTCCCTGTGTCTGCGTGGGTTTCCTCCAGGTGACTGTCTATGAGGAGTGTGGTGTGTTCTCTCTGCGTCTGCGTGGGTTTCCTCCAGGTGACTGTCTGTGAGGAGTGTGGTGTGTTCTCCCTGTGTCTGCGTGGGTTTCCTCCGGGTGACTGTCTGTGAGGAGTGTGGTGTGTTCTCCCTGTGTCTGTGTGAGTTTCCTCCGGGTGACTGTCTGTGAGGAGTGTGGTGTGTTCTCCCTGTGTCTGCGTGAGTTTCCTCCGGGTGACCGTCTGTGAGGAGTGTGGTGTGTTCTCCCTGTGTCTGCGTGGGTATCCTCCGGGTGACTGTCTGTGAGGAGTGTGGTGTGTTCTCTCTGTGTCTGCATGAGTTTCCTCCGGGTGACTGTCTGTGAGGAGTGTGGTGTGTTCTCCCTGTGTCTGCGTGGGTTTCCTCTGGGTGACTGTCTGTGAGGAGTGTGGTGTGTTCTCTCTGTGTCTGCGTGAGTTTCCTCCGGGTGACTGTCTGTGAGGAGTGTGGTGTGTTCCCCCTGTGTCTGCGTGGGTTTCCTCCAGGTGACTGTCTGTGAGGAGTGTGGTGTGTTCTCCCTGTGTCTGCGTGGGTTTCCTCCGGGTGACTGTCTGTGAGGAGTGTGGTGTGTTCTCCCTGTGTCTGTGTGAGTTTCCTCCGGGTGACTGTCTGTGAGGAGTGTGGTGTGTTCTCCCTGTGTCTGCATGAGTTTCCTCCGGGTGATAAGACTGTGATAACTCCAATGACATTATTTTTCTAGCTGTCTCACAGAGACCATGTGCCTTCTTCTCACTGGACATGTCCTCTTTTTCGCCAAACATTAGGAGAAATCCCCAGATTATTAAAGCCTGAACTAGAGAGTAAGGGACGATGCTGTGAATTATATTACAGCACTGTGTTATCAGTCAGACCTTTATATGAAATATGAGCATTTCTACATAAATGTCTGGTTCCCTGCAGTCGGGTATATATATAACTTCTGGATGATAAATTGTGGTGCTTTTAAATGTAATCTTCTCTGTTTCTGTTACTATCATGTGTTTTCTGGTGTAAACAAGTCACTTTAATATTGGTTTGTAGTTTGGTATGATCAGAAAATAACAGGCTTTCCATATAAAATACACATACGTTGGTAGGTGGATTGAACACTCTAAACTGTCCATAGGTGTGAGTGAACATGTGAGTGTCTGTCGCCCCCTCCAGGGTGTGTTCCTGCTTTGAGACCAATGATTCCAGGTAGGCTCTGGACCCACTGTGATCCTGAACTGGATTAGGGCTACAGACAATGAATGAATGAATGAATGAACAATCTAAACGGAGGACATTTACTTTTACTGGAGTAATATTTTACCTTGGGTATGTGCACTTTAATAGTAAATGATTGACAGAAGCCCCGCTCACTAGTCCTGAGATCTTCAGCGTTCCCGTCCTCACAGTGACCACTGCATACGTCTCTGTCTTTTTTACCCGATGTGAGTGATGTCCTGCACTTTAACAGCCTTTAATCCTGATGGCGGTCACGGAGGCATATGCTCAGTGGCCACCCGCCAAATGAAGGTTCAGGACCCGAGGCTGTTGAGGCGAAGAGAATGGGGAATAAATCTGGGAAATGGACCCTGCACCTCTCCATCTCTTCTCCTCCTTCTCTGCTTCCTCCCCTCATCCCCTGTTTCCTGCACCCTGTAGCGGACTCTTCACTCAGTCTAGTGACCTCAACACCGCTCTACATCTCACGCTCAAATAAGGCTTGTCCTCAGGAGCTCAGCCCTCTGACCGGCTCCGTGTTATATCTGAGGGCTCAGCAATCTGCAGTGGTCCCTGGGGGCCCCACCGGACTGTGGCTGATTGATTTGTATGGAGCCAGGGTGGGATGGAGGATCTGAATGTAGCGCTAAGTGTGTATAGGATGCTTTAGATCTTTAATACACACGGCTTTGCTCAGATGAGTCAGGATTCATTGTGCAGTCAGACAACGTCAGCAGTGCTCTCCTGGGTGAATTCCATCAAATCC
Organism: Hoplias malabaricus; assembly: GCF_029633855.1. Classification (NCBI taxonomy): domain Eukaryota; kingdom Metazoa; phylum Chordata; class Actinopteri; order Characiformes; family Erythrinidae; genus Hoplias; species Hoplias malabaricus. Next base: position 16,378,955 of record NC_089800.1, read on the forward strand.
TCACAGCAATGTTGTAGTCTTTGATTTCCTTGAAGACTATCTGGGATATACACATCTACATATACACACTGGCATATACACGAGGGGTTTAAAAACTCAAGTAACACTGCTGTGTCTGATCCACACTGATCCACTAGCACACTGCCACCATATCCTAAGCGTTGGAGGAACAGGGTAAAAGGGAGATAAAGTATGCAGAGCAACAAATGGACTACAGTCTGTAACTATAGAACTACAAAGTGCTCCTGTGTGGTCAGTGGAGCTCAGAAAATGGGCAGTGGGTGTAGAAACATGGTAGGTGTTCCTAATCCAGTGATCGTTCAGTGCGTTCAAGGCAGGTCAGTGCCCTTCTTTCAGGAACAGGGGATAAACCTTGGCTTCACTGGGCTTTGGTGATTTAGAGGATGGTTTCTAAATCTCTCTCTCTCTCTCTCAGTGTGGAACTATAGATTATGGCTCCTATGTGAATCTGACTGAGAGGAACCTGCAGGACGCTCAGAAGTTTATTCTGATGCATGAGGTGATCCAGCCCATTGTCCCAGTGCCCTACTTCATGGAGGATAATGTGCGCTTTTCTCATGTGGCTGTGGACGTGGTGCAGGGAAAGGACATGCTCTACCACATCATCTACTTGGCTACAGGTACGCTACATAAAACACACACACACAGGGGCTGAGGAAAACTATAACTAATCTATATTTCATCCCAAAGAAGCTATAGCAATCCTGAACGTTCAGCTGTTAGTGAGCAATGAGGAGTGAAATAGATAGGGGTGAGAATCTTCTGCTGTGAAAAATATGGCTAGAACCACTTAGTATCTGCAACGGGTCACTTACTCTTCAGATACAGGGAGGATCTATGTTTTTGTGTATTATTAGCATCAGCAAATAGCCCTGTTTCTGCAGGTCTCACTAGTTTTTGACTTTTTTCGGTGCATGAGGTCAGAAAACATTGAATAATGTGAGCCATTCTGATTCTACTCCACTTCTGGCGCCAAGTGCAAAGACCTTAGGATTGCCCCTCCCCCTCCCCCTGCGAGAGTGCAAAGACGATGTTAAACACAGCGAAACAGACACAACAAGTGCAAAGAAATAAAAGCACTGAGTGAAAACTTCTCCTCGTTCCTCACTGCTGTGCGCTCGGGGATGGGGTGAACAACGAGTGGCTCGTTATCATTTAAAGGAACAGGCGCTGAAAGTGGGCTTTCTGAACAGGGCTGTTTACACAGGGGGAGAAGGCAGCAGGACACAGATATTTCATTAAGAACCAGGTCTGTTCCACTGTGGAGAAGAGGGAGATATGTCAGGTTTAAAAAGTGTTATTCAGGAATTAGTATTGAGGATATATATGAGTTTTATTAACAGTAACATTGGATATAAAGCACTGCCTGTAGTGTTTCTGTTTCCAGGAACCAATCCCACAGATTGTGTATTACATCATGTAATAAATCAATAAACACACCCTCAGTTTTTTCATGTTTCTAAAGCGTTCTCTTGCAGTGTTTCTGTAGAGAATATCTGTTTTATTAAAACAGCTGCAGAAAAGAAGCTGATTAATCTTCACTTCATTATGTTATTCAGTTTCGCCTCTGATGAAGGGAAAGCAAAGGGTTGGTGTCACATCCCAGTTATCACACATTTATCTGTGAATACGTCATAAACAGTGAAGCGTTCTTCCAGCAGAGCTGACCTGACAGCTGGTAAATCTCTGGCAATTGTAAATATCGGATCTGTTCTTTGCTAAACGGCATGGAATTATGTCGAATCGCCTGTCAGGAGATCACTTTCCAGAGATCATTTTCTACGATGTTTAACATCAAAACAGAAGGCAATCAGGTTTTAATAGCAGCTCTTTGCTAATTATCCCATTAGCCTGGCTCTCGCCGGTATTTTTAGGTGCATCACACCTGTTTCTCTTTGGCTCAGGACTCAGAGAAAAGCTTCCATTGTTAGAGCAGGTCTGGGTCAGAGTCGCTTTCTGAAGATAAGATCACTACATTGTGCCCAGAATGAGCACTTTGTAGTCCTGCAATTACAGACTGTAGTACATCATTTGCTCTGCATACTTTGCTAGCCACATTTCCCCCTGTTCTTCAGGGCTCAGGACCCTCACAGAGCAGGTGTGATGTGGTGGTGGATCATTCTCAGCGCTGCAGTGACACTGACGTGGTGGTGGTGTGTTAGTGTGTGTTGTGCTGGTGCGAGTGGATCAGACACAGCAGTGCTGCTGGAGTTTTTAAACCCCTCAGTGTCTGAGAATATTCCACCAACCAAAAATATCCGGCTGGTGTCCGCTGATGAAGGACTAGAGGACGACCCACACACACTGTGCAGTGACAGATTTATTGTGTCACCAGGCCTTGTGCAGTCATTAGGAGTCCTAGTCCTTATCCCTCTGGAGCTTCACTCTTAAAAATAAAGGTGCTATTAAGGCATCTTTGAGTGATTCCATTGAAGAACCACTTTTGTTTCCATAAAGAGCCATGTTTGTTTAAGAAATGTGGGAGAGTGAGGAACCTATTAAAGGTTTAAAGAAACTGCACTTGATATGAACCTTTACTAATATAGAAGTTATTTGCAAAAATGGTTCTTTATGGAACCAAAAGTGGTTCATTGCACCAAGAACCCTTTGTAGCACCTTTATTTTTAAGAGTGTTGTAGTGCTTTCTCGCACTGCAGTTTTGGAAAGCTGGTGCTGCACTTTCTTATTCATGTGGAGTGTTATAGTTAATCTCCTGAGCAAGGCATAACTTGGTCTTAATGAACTGGACATTAAATTAGGGCCTCTCACTTTTATTCAGTGATTTATAAAAACTGACAAATGGCTTGTTAGCCACTTTGTTGGTCACTTTGCGGAGAGTGGGGTGAATGAGGTAGAACTGAAGTCCTGTGTTTCGGGGCTTGGGTCTGATCGATGCGTCTCACTGAGTCTAAAAGTCAGTCATCTTTGTTCTTGCAATATGAGTTCCATAAAAGCTTTAAAACTCGGTGCCGCTGAAAAGATTAAGATTAAATGCCCCTGGGATAAAATCTCTATGCAGGTATTGAACTCAATAATCTATTCTTTCTGTGTGATAATGTGGGGCCATTGACTATTCTCCGGTCGTATAATGGAGGGGAAAAAATGAGATCTCTTTTATTGAAACGTTCCGGAGTTGTGAAGGTGAATTTATTGCTAATTCACATTTTTCTGGTTTGTGAAAGAGCTTCGAGATGCTAATGAACTCTTCCTTACATTCCATACAAAAAAATAATCTCTTGTTAAGTGAAAACATCTTAGATCCAGTCTTTATAGCAAGTATTATTTTCACTATAATATTGTGGTAATATTATTATATATATATATTATATGATCTGGAGATGTTTACCAGTTTTAAAGCAACAATAGGTTGATTTGGTATTTGCTCCTGTCTTCCTGTACAGTTGCAGAGTTAAAGAGGAGGGGATGGGAGGCATGGGGTGGCTTCTACACTCCCCCAAAAGTTACATAGTGCAGTTTCTGCAGTGCTGAACTCAGTGATAGCAATGATAGAAACTTCTTCCTCCATTTTACAGCTCAGTGGAACATCACAATGTTTTTCAAGCTATAATTATAAGGTAAAATTACTACCTATTGTTGCTTTAAATGACATTATTAGGAAAGACAGGGCTTTATTGATAATAAAGAGATAATAAAGGATGTGAGATACACTGAACAGTAACGTTTCTTTGAGCTCTTTTTTTGCTGATTGTTATGTAGAGAACCTTACTGTTCACTTCAGCTTCTCTCTCTCTGTGCCAATCTTTCTCTCCCTCTTTTCTTTCTCCCCCTGTGTCCCAGATTACGGCACCATTAAGAAAGTGCTCTCTCCGCTGAACCAGACCACAGGCAGCTGTCTGCTTGATGAGATCGAGCTTTTCGGGCCCAGGGGAGGCCAGCCCATCCTCAGCTTGTTAATCCTGCACAGCCGCAGCGAGCTGTTTGTGGGCGTCAGGGACCAAGTCATCAAAATCCCACTCATACGCTGCAACTTCCACAAGAGCCGAGAGTGAGTAAAGGATAACGTCGTCAGCTTTGACCGCTGAGCTCCAGGCGAGGTGTAGGCATGTCCAGACCCAGGGAAGGGGGGTGGGGGAAGGGGGTTATATATATATATATATATATATATATATATATATATATATATATATATATATATATATATATATATATATATATATTTAAATGCACTTAAATTACCCAGCTATTTTGCATTTATTTCATGGTCTGAAAATGGATGTTATGTGGGATACTGAGATTTATACATGCGCAGTGTAAACACAGGATGGTCTAAGGAACCCTCATAATGAGTGAGCTATTTACTTAATGTGCAGTCTCCATAGCAAAGCACAAAAGGCATCAACATGCTCAATGCCAAGAGTCCACCAGAGTCAACAGTGAATATTTGGCCCAAACATGGCCCAAATCTGCAGTTCTCTTATGGCCTGCATTTGGCCTTGAATGACGACGTTGACTCAGGGTGAGTGTTGATGCCTCCACATCTTCACCTTATATCATGATTTGAATTATGGGGGGGATTGGGTGGTCTAACCATTCTCATTAAGAGTGGGACCCTCCCAAACCTTCAAAATGGTCATCTGTCCCTGTGTATTTCACACTCTGTCTTATATGGGCAAGGTGTCAGGTGTGTTCTGCCCTAATCCACGACCATTCGAACACAACACAAGTCAAGCCCGGCTCATGACAGTTGGCCATGACACTTCCCGGTCCCGTAACTGAACCGGACGAGCACACAGTGGCACGGATAAGGTCCAAATGTATCTGCTACCTTGGGTGGAATCTCCATCCAATACCTTTTTCCAAAAAGCATGTTTTTATGCGGTCAGGTCTTATGTACAGTGACCAAATATAATGCTCCCGAATTCTGTAAGACTTCTTTAAAGCAGAGCTCAGTGATATCTCAGCAAGATCTGATTAGGAACGACTGCACACACTCATTGTGAAATTACTAAAATCACATAAGTGTTGTTATTTATCAACAGATTATCGTATTAGCGCATTAGCTTAGCCAAGGGCTTCTGTTTTTAATGGCGTGTGAGTCCTCCCAAGCCCCAGGGCAGTGATGGGTGATGATTGTGTTTGACGCTGTGCCTCCAGGCTCTGGTTCAAGTTTGCTTTTCTAATCTCTGGCTGAGAGAGAGAGAGCTGACAGCGAGGTGAGTGTGTGTTTTGTGTGTGTGTGTGTGTGTGTGTGTGTGTGTGTGTGTGAGAGAGAGAGAGAGTGAGTGTCTGTATGCTCTCTCACTCTCCCACTCTCTCTCATCTAAAAGCAAACAGAGCTCAGGCCTCTCCATTTGCATGTGAATGAGAAACGCTGAGTCCAGTGCAGACGGCCCGACCGCAGCCGAATTTAGCCCAGCGTCGGGTCAAGCGCTCGGACACAAAAGACGACAGCTGATGCAAATTGCTTGGCTCGGGCCAAAGATTCCTCAGCTGTAGCTTAGCACCGTGCACACACACACACACACACACACAGAGAGACACACACGCATGCACACATTACATCAATGACCTTTACAAGAGATCTTAAGGGAGCTGCATTCTCTTTCATTTGCTCCTGCCTATACTCACACTGCTGACACACTGGGGGTCTTTTATCAGTCTGCTTTCAAAAACGGACCAAACATGAACCACTGGTTCTAGGTCCTTTCATTTACTACCTGCTTGAGAACCATCTAACAGGCTAGAACCATCACAATAGGCACAGTTTATTTCTGATCATCAGAAAAAAATATTAAATGTTATTTCTCTCTCTCTCTCTCTCTCTCTCTCTCTCTCTCTCAGGGCATGTGTGGGAGCGAGGGATCCCTACTGTGGGTGGGACCTGGTGCTGAAGAAGTGCACGATGCTGGAGGAGAGTGTGAGCATGAGCCAGTGGGAGCAGAGCATCACTCAGTGTCCAGTAAGTGCTCTGGAGTCTCACTGTACTGTTTATAGACATCTCCACAATGTTCACCTTTTGTGGAGAGTCTGGAGCAGCTGCATATGAGCCTAAGTTCACCATGTGTCCCATACCAAGCTTGGGCTGGATGGGTGTAAAGCCCCAGCACTGGGCTGTGGGGCAGTGGAACGGTGTTCTCTGGCCAAATGGAGCTCCATCCAGTTCCTCTGGGATGAGTTGGAGTGCCAGATTTAATCCTCCAACATCAGTACATGACCTCACTGAAAGTGACCGTGATATTTTCTCAATTTTATTAGATTTGATTCAAATTTATTCTAAAACCCCAAAATTGATGCGATCGCCCTTTTCAGATCAATGCACCGCAAAAATGGCTGTGTTTTTATCCCACTCCATGTCCTGTGAGTATTCAGCGAGCATCCTCCTCCACCTCCTCCTCCTCCTCCTCAGTTTGACCTGGAGAAGGAGTTTAACAGCATCACTGCAGATCTGGACAGTGATGGATGTGTCCAGCGCTTCTGCACCTCCGCCCGTGTGCAATCAAATCCATCCTCGTTATTCCTCACGGACTCAGGATGTTTTTATTTACCCTTGTGAAGAGTAAATAAAAAAAATCTCATGGGAACACGAGCACGAGCTGCTGAGAGAGCGCTGATTGATTTTATCTTAAAAATAAAACATCACACACACACATACATCCAGACACAAACAGCCACTGCTCCTGTTCATTCAGACCAAGTTATATATACACTATATGTCCACAAGTTAATAGACACCCCTCATAATCTTTTTAATCAGCACATTTCACTAGTGTAAGGTGCAGCCACTGTGGACAGTGTTATATATTGCCATTAAAAAGCAGATCCGTGACCTAAATATCATCATGTCCAATGCCAAGTGTGAGCTGGAGAGGTATGAAGCACTTCAGATTTAGGATTGTAAAAATCCAGAGCTAATCCGTACAATCAGTACAAGACTTTATCAAAGCTGTCATGGTTGAATACCATCAAATCCTTTCAGAAATGTTCCAGCACCCTTTATAAAAGCATTTCAGAAAGAGGAGAAAACCCTGACCTCTGTGTTGGACGATCAGGACGTTCCAGAAACTCTGTTTCTTAGTGTTGACAGCACCCTGTTATTTGGCCTCTGTCTTTGGCACCGTACTCAGTTATTAACATCTCTCAACTTCTAACGGTTTAATTAATAGTTTATTGTAGAATTGTGAATTTAATATCATTAACCAATGCACCAGGTCTTAAAGTCATAAAGTGATTGTATTTCCAATAACATTAAAATGTTTTATGGTTATTATTGGGTCGACACGGTGGTGCTGCAGGTAGCTCCAGGGACCTGGAGGTCGCTCCGGGTGACTGTCTGTGGGGAGTGTGGTGTGTTCTCTCTGTGTCTGCGTGGGTTTCCTCCGGATGCTCCGGTTTCCTCCCACGGTCCAAAAACACACGTTGGTAGGTGGATTGGCGACTCAAAAGTGTCCGTAGGTGTGAGTGAATGTGTTAGTGTGTGTCGCCCTGTGGAGGACTGGGTGAGGACTCCACGGTGTGTTCCCGCTTTGCACCCAATGATTCCGGGTAGACTCCGGACCCACCGCAACCCTGAACTGGACCAGCGCTTACAGACAATGAATGAATGAATGTATATTTTCAGCGTTTTGATCAGAGTCTCTGCTCCTCAGACAAATGCAGTGAGCTGAGTAACCCAACCCCGCTGATGACTCTCTGACTGTAGAAGAATAGACTCTTTTCTCCTGCGTCATTGCCTCATTCTCTCGTTCTCTGTGTTACATCATTACTGCGGTTCACTCCTCCTCTGACTCTCGGGCGGCTTTCACTCATTCACTCGTCTGGCAGATGAAACCGTAATGAAATCATAATGAATGTGTAATTATCTCTTTCTCCTCATTCGTCACGTTTTGAGCAGTGAGAGCCGCCAGGTTCCGGATCTTTTCAGAGTTTCACTTTGGGTTTGGCACAAGACTAACCATGGCATCAGTTACCATAGCTCTAGCCGAACACCCCCCACCACCTCCTCATCTACCCCTGTCTCTCTTTCTCTCTCACTCTGTCTCTCTCTCTCACACACACACACACACAGAGCTCTGGAGCTCATTGTCCAGAACAGTGGAGCTTACATCATCCATCATTTAGTTCAGTTTGAGGCTGAGACAGTGATGTAGAGAGTGACACTGGGAAACTGCTGTTATTTAGTCACCCTTTTCAGTTTCGGCCACTTTTAGTTAAATATGGTGTTTATAGTTTGGCAAATCTCTTGTAATATCCAGAGTGTGTGTGTCCTGATAGAATAATTTCATCATAACATTTATTCATGTGATGATTGGAAGGTACACATTGATCTGGGAAGCATTTTACAAACAGATGTTAGAACTCGAACAGTGAGACGAAAGAACAAATCCAATATTTTTCACCATCCCCAGCTGCGAAAATCAAACACATTTACTGTGTAAAGGCCTTAAAGGAACACTGTGTAATATTTTACCTTAAAATGACAGCTTTAAAATGATTGTAAAGCTGCACTGAGCTGTAATAGAGGGTAGGACACCACCCCCCCCCCCCTCTCCCCCCAGTACAACAGTCTTGTAAATATGAATTACAGTAGAGGAGCCCCATGAGCAAAAAACCCAAATCTTACAGAGAGTTCCTTTAAAGCATTACGTTTTACTTTAAAGGCAGTAGGAGATGGGAGTAGCGCCCCTAGTGGCTGATTCTCAAGGCCAGTTCTCATAGCTGAGTATATCGTTCAAATTTTATTTCAGCTTTAGGTTTTAGAAATGAATAAAACCTCAATGTTATTTTGCATTGTTTTATTCAAAATAATGAGAGTGAAACCAGGTAAACGTCTCGCTCCTTTTGATTTCATTGTTTTGAAAAGAACAATGGGAACACATGCCCCGAGTTTATTCACCAACAAGGTGTTTAAAAGAGAAGAAAGAAAAAGAGGGTGCACCTGTTTGTTTTCTGTGAGGAAGAGTTTAACTGTGGATTAGGACTTGTTTCTGAAGGCTTTGCAGCGCTGGGTAAAAGTGCCTTCAGAGGAACACTGAGAACTTTCAGAGAGACATTTTTCACTTTACTCGGCTTCGAAATGTGGCTCTTCTCTGAGAACGCTGCACAAAGAGCACAAACAATATTATTTTCTTCCTCCCACAGAAGCTTGAGGGTTTTTTCTTTTGCTTTTCTTTCTTACATCAGAACCATCTTTACTTTAGTTTAGTGTTTTGTGGCTTTGACTTCACTCTTCCTTCTGTAAAATGTGTGTGTGTGTGTGTGTGTGTGTGTGTGTGTGTGTGTGTGTGTGTGTGTAAATGGAAATGTAAATCTGATTAGTGTGTAATGACAGTTTTTGAATATCATTTTGTAAATCCTGGAATAACCTTCGTTTGGAGCTTATTTGTTCGTTTTGTTTGAGCAGGTTCTATTTTAAACCTCCGAAAAAAGGTTATATTTTATTTTGAAAGCAATAAATGTGTGTGATTTATCCTTTTACTTCATCTCTCAATTCACTCCTTTTTGTGCACTGATTTGAGAAATGAGTGCCATCATCAAGGCGACCTCAAGTGAACCACAAAACCAAAGACATTTTTGTTGATGCCATTGCTAAAAATTCTCATATTTTTATGGTTAATTTATAATAGTTGTAATTGTTATAATAATAGTTAATACTAATAGTTTTTACTAATGTTAAAATAGTTTATAATAAAAATGAAATTGCCTGATGTAAAATTACATAATTTATAACAAGCAAAATTGTCCTGAACAAATCTTGCAATGTTCTCACAGCACCCTTATTATGAAAAACATTACATATAGAGCTGGACAATATGGCCGACGTTTATATCACAATATATTTCTTAAATGCAATGAACTGATGGCAGTGCCCTGTGATGACCGTCAGTCAGTGACACATGCTGAATATTATATATACTGAAATATTAAAAACTGTGTATAAAAATCATACCATTGTTATTAAAACATTTTATATTGCGATATATATTGATATTGAAATATTGTCCAGCCCTAATTACATACATTGAATAACTGTACAGCACTGGGCAGATGCTCTTATCCAGAATGATATGCAATGTTATTCATCTTACAAATGTAGGGTTGTGTAGTGTTTGGAGTCTTGTCCAAGGTCTAGGATGGTTTCCTACTTGAGCTAGGCACAGAATCCCACTCTGCCAAATATTTGAAGTGCTCTAAACTGTGTGTGTTTTATCTGTGTTTCTGTGTTTTTTGCGCAGGTGAGGAACGTGACCGTAGATGGCCATTTTGGACCATGGTCCAGTTGGAGGTCATGTAGCCATAGCGACGGAGGAAATGTGGGGTCATGTCAGTGTCGGACGCGAGGGTGTAACAGTCCGAGTCCACAGTGCGGAGGTCAGCAGTGTCAGGGCACCAGCGTGGAGGTGGCCAACTGCTCCAGGTACATGAACTGTTATCACCTTTTGGAATAGTTTTTAATGGGAGTAAGTGGAGTTTTAACATATTTCAACACTCCGGCCACTTTATTAGAAACAAAGTGTGTGCTTGTGCTACTTCCACTCATTGCACACTTGGACTTTTGTAAAACACCTACCTTATAATTCCAGTGTGTAGGTGTACAATTACAGCCAAAAATATCCCGGCAGGAGCAGCTCTACGGTCAGAAGCAGACCGCTGATGAAGGCCTAGAGCATCACTAACACAAACAGTGCATCAGCCGATGAGCTTCTGGCTCTAACTGTCCAGCAGGAAGAGAGAGGTTTTAGATAAAGTGACCATTTACTGTATTTATGGTCTGTTTGCAGCACGGTCTGCTGTGGGTCTGAGTTAATGTAGAACCATGTTCCAAAGGAAATGAAGATCATTCCTCACCCACCTCCTCTGTGCTGAGGAGAGACAGTAAGGTTGACTCTGATCTTTGCTGTGTGTTTTCCTCAGGAATGGAGCGTGGACGCCCTGGACGTCTTGGGCTCCCTGCAGCACCAGCTGTGGCATCGGGTTCCAGGTTCGACAGCGATCCTGCAGTAACCCCACCCCTCGGCACGGGGGACGAGTGTGTGTGGGACAGAACCGCGAGGAGAGGTGAGGAAATGGCCGGAACTGATGCTAAAATTAATACCAGAAGCAATACCAGTTTGCTTTAGAACGTAACTGAAACTACAGCTGATACCAGAACAGACCTTAAAACGAACACTAGAACTGATACCAGATTTAATCTCAGGTCTTATACTAGAACCCATATGAGAACTAACACTAGAACAAGTAATTCACAATCAAACAAATACCACAATCTATACCAGAAGTAACACTAAAAATTTATACTAAAATTAATACTTGATAATGGTGAATTGTTTGACCGTTTAAACCTATTGAAGCCCCCTTATCTCCTTTTTAATGGATTTTTGAGTTTTTTTTAGAAGGTTCTCTCAAATGATGACTTCATATAAAACACAAATCCCATTCGAACCACAGTCCTGGGGCCATTTTTGTTGGTGAGGAGAACTAAATAATTAGATACCACTTTAAACTAACACTACACTTATAAACGTTTATAAATGGTTTAGAAGCCGGTTTACTACGTGGTTATTAATTAGGTTGTAAACACTTTAAAAGTCATTAATAATCATAATTAACACAGAGATAGGAAGTGTGACAGTGACCTTTTTTGGCCAATATTAATAGTATCATAGAACCTAATGAAAATATCAAGGTAAAGACTAAGCTCAGACCTGAGGATGTGAATTTAGTCATTTTACATTTTTAAGATACACCACATTATCACTGATGTATGAAAAGACACTCTGTTGGTGATTAAAAGGTTAAACCTATTAACAAATATGTGCGGAAGCTGACGGGGTTAATGTCGACTGATGGAGAAGACAAATTAAGTTCTGAGGTTTAACTGTAGATGGACATGGGTTCACTATTTAGCAAACAACAGGTCACCGTTGCCCTTTCTATCCATGTGTTATAACCAATTATTAACTACTATCAGTGTTTTAACAACATAATTAATAAACAGATTTTAAACCATTTCTAAACCTTTATAAGTGAAGTCTTATTCTAAATTGTACCAAAAATAATTAACTGTAGCAATGTCTCTGTGATAAACTCATTCAATCAGAGCAGAGCTTAAACCACAGCGAAAACTGTGGCTGTGGTTTAAAGCTTAATGCCATAATGTCTTTCCTTTCACTCCTTCTGAAGTTGTTTATTTCCTCGGCCTGGTCTGAAAATAGGATTTCAGCCGTGCTTGCATTCTGCAAACTGCATTTTGATCGAATAATCTTCATCGCCCGCTTTGTTTTCCCAGAAAAAAAGACTTGTCTCAGTAGAGTGGGGTCCAGAAAATGCTGTCAGAGTAGGAGTAAAACCACTCAGAGTCCTGTAGATCAGCGAGGCGACCACCAAAGAAGCACTTTCCTGCGCTGACGGAAGGGCTTTATTGATTAATATTAGGGCAGTGATTAGGATTGCTGGAGTGCTGCGTTAAGCGCTGCTGAAGTGTGGCGTTTTCCTGGACGCAAGGTTTTTCTGCTAAGCAGCCGACCGAGAGGGTGAAAAATTGAAGCGGATGGTGGGGGACGTTTCAGGAGAGCTGGAAAAGCCTTAGCAGATAAAACGGGTCGTTTCTGGCTTTGTCCCAAACGCCAGGAGCTGGAGAACACTCACACCTGCGAGATTTGCATCCTGGGATTTATCTTTGGAGAGAGTTTCTCCTCGTATCCTCTCTCCGATCTCTCCCCATGATTTATGACTTTGTTGTGTTGGCCTCCCTCCTCTACTCTCTCTCTCTCTCTCTCTCTCTCTCTCTCTCTCTCTCCCTCTCTCTCCCCTTCTCTCTGCTCCCTCGTTCCTGGAGGTGAAGAGAGGAGAGGAGAGGAGCGATGGCCTGCTGTCTCTCCTCGGGTTGCCATGGGAACACACACAGAGCTAAAGATGCATTAGAGGCTGAGTGTTTATAGTTCGGAGGGAAAAGCCAGCTCTGGGTCTTTGACGCTGTTGTGAACATAAGTCTAGTCCCCTTCACATCTCACAAAGTGATCTTGTTTCTACAGTCATTATTCATGCTCTCAGCTTCACTGACCGCACCAGTCAATCTGTAGTTCTACAGTTACAGACTGTAGTCCAGTCATGTTTCTCTGCATACTTTATTAGCCCCAGTTCATCCTGTTCTTCAAAGCTCTGGACCCCCACAGAGCAGGTGTGATGTGGGCGGTGGGTCATTTTCAGCGCTGCAGTGACACTAATGTGGTGGTGGTGTGTTGTGCTGGTGCAAGTGGATCAGACACAGCAGTGCTGCTGGAGTTTTTAAACTCACTGTCCACTCTGTGAGACACTCCTCCCTCGTTGCTCCACCTTGTAGATGTAAAGTCAGAGACAGTAGCTCATCTCTCACTGCTCAGTGTGGGTTGGTCATCCTCTAATGCTTCATCAGTGACACAGCACACCGCCGGCTTCATGTTTTGGGTTGGTGGACTGTTCCATACATACCTGCTCTGTGGGGGTCCTGACCATTGAAGAACAGGGTGGAACATTTTTATGAGAAATTTACACCAGCACTTTTAGTCACTCTACACCCATTTTCATGCATATCCTACACTAACGCTCAAGGACATGTTTTTCCAATGGGAAGATGGTCCTGTAGCATATCAGAGAAGACCAGAATTGTCTCAGAAATTGATTGTTGTAATCAGATTTGCGATATCTCTTGTGGTTCAAAAGTTTTGAAGTTTCTAGGTTGATACATTGTGGCAAATGCTTTCTGAGATAGTTTTTAATATGCTACAGGACCATCTTCCCATTGGAAAAACTTGCCCTTGATTCAATATGGTGGCTTTCAAAATGGCGGCCATGTTCTGGACTCATGTCCCTCCCTCATTACTCGCTGGTGTATTCAGACACGTCGTTTTCCCTTTTGTTTCTGAAATAAAAGGGAGTCCTATGACTCGTGACTCACTCTGTATATTTCCTCAACGGTAAAGGAGTGTCAGCCCTCTTCATTTCTGGCTGTGTGCCGAAACGTTGAGAACGAGGTGGGACAAAAATGTGCTGTTTGTTTAATAATATTAAAATCTATCAGGCAGAATTAGTATGTAATTCCTTTCCCACTCCAGAAAATTAAAACACACTCCGGTTACTGGAGCTCACCTGCTCTCCCCACACTCCAGCGCCCCTCCACCTCGCATCTCCAAGGTCCTGGAGCCTTTGTGAATGAGTTTGGCTGGGTTTAAAAAGCTGTGAATAATCCGAGAAAGGGAGCAGGCGCAGGCTGTGTGTTTGGCTCTGGACCAGCTTCGTCTTTAAAGCTGTATTTCAGTGAAACATCAAGTTTGCTCAGGTTTCCACTCTTACTTCACATAAAGTTAATCAACCAGGACGTGTCTGCTGTCTGAAGCCTGCATCTTTCATCTCACACCGATGTTAAACAGGGCCTGTAGGTTTGATCAAACAGTTCCTATCTAGAAACA